>NC_045685.1:24596277-24617120 GCF_003331165.1 Xiphophorus hellerii
ACGTCGGGTTGCCAACTGCTACAAGCAGTTGACTGGACCTCTGTTGAATTAGGTCAGTCACTTGAAGGGGGATAAATATTTATCCAATCACTTATTCAATGTAAAATATTTTCATTTGTCATTATTTTTTGCAGAAATCAGTTTTCACTGTGACAGTGAAATGTTTTTCTCTTGTCATTTTTTTCTGTCAAAAAACCCCCAACATTTTATTGATTGATTTGTAAAAGGAAAAACAGGTCAAACATACAAAGGAGTGAATGCGTTTTATTGGCACCTTATGCACACACATGCTCACATGGTTCCACGAGGAATTTTAAAATCAATTCTTTGTTGCAATGGCGGCCAATGAAGGGATAACACATCAGTCTTTCTCAAACTGTGGTACACGGACCTGGTGGTCCTCTGGCGCACCTCGTGGTTAACAAAGTACTGCATGTAAACAACCCTTTATTTGCCGTGACGTGAGCTAAAAGCGCGACACTACAAGCACTTATTATATATTTTAAAGACACAAAATTAGGTGAGAGGATTTACTATGTGTGTGGTTGAGTGTGTAAGTATATATATAATATATAGTTATTTTAATGTTTTAAAAATTTAATCGATATAAGAATTAAGAGTTTAATGTGACAAACATGAATTCTTATCGTCAAATAAATATATACATGTATGTCTTTAAAAATGTAATGTACTGGTTAGGACTAAAATTGCACTACTTAATAGTAAACTGCTTCACGTTGACATTGTTTTTTTCCCCTTTTATTTCTGTTTATTTCTGTTTCTGGACTTTGACTGCAGCAATGTGTAGTCTCACCCAAAATAAAGACTGCAGTGGACTTTTAAATACTTTTCACTGCAGTAAATACCAGAAAATATCATACATCCCTAATCCTGAAGTGCTGGTCTGGAGCTCATGTCCGTCCTCAGTGAATCGGTCAGTTTTCAGTGTTTTCTAGCGTTCTGATGGATGGATGAATGGACCGAAGAGAAAGTCTGGAAATATATATATTTTTTCTATGCGTATCATCCTTTTTCGGTCTATCCAGCTTTGTTTTTATGACAAACATACTTTCTAAAATTTTAACCCAAATGTTTGTCTTTAGTTTAATTGAACCACGATGTATTTTGTCAAAAGGAGTGTTACTTTAACAGGCAAATAAAGGGTTGTTGACATGCAGTACTTAGCTAACCACGAGGGGGAGCCAGAGGACCACAAGATCCGTGTCCTGAGATGTTTGGGGTTTTTGTTTTATTGACTCTACATTTATATTTATTCCTTAGTGTCTATTTGATTCGTTCAGCTTTGTTTCTGACTTTGCCTAGAGACCAAAAAAGCTTTATCTCAGCGAGAGGAGTGAAAAAGTGACAATATGTGAATTTTCAGCACTACATTAAATTTTCAGCCTTACTAGCTTTGGAACAGCAATGAAATGCTGAGATGCAGTAGTTCTGGTGGTTTGAAGCTGGAACCATGTGTAAATTTTGAGTTTCATGAGTTTTGAATGTTAGAGACCAAAAAAGCGATTTCTCGGCGAGAGAAGAGAAAAAGTGACAATATGTGAATTTTCAGCACTACTGTCAATTATCAGGCTTATAAGCTTGGAAACAGCATAAAAATGCTGAGATGCAGTAGTTCTGGTGGTTTGAAGCTGGAACCAAGTCTAAATTTTGAGTTTCATGAGTTTTGAATGTTAGAGACCAAAAAACCGTTTTCTCGGCGAGAGACGAGAAAAAGTGACAATATGTTAATTTTCAGCACTACTGTCAATTTTCAGGCTTATAAGCTTGGAAACAGCATAAAAATGCTGAGATGCAGTAGTTCTGGTGGTTTGAAGCTGGAACCAAGTCTAAATTTTGAGTTTCATGAGTTTTGAATGTTAGAGACCAAAAAAGCCGTTTTCTCGGCGAGAGAAGGAAAAAAGTGACAATATGTGAATTTTCAGCACTACTGTCAATTTTCAGGCCTTATAAGCTTGGAACAGCATAGAAATGCTGAGATGCAGTAGTTCTGGTGGTTTGAAGCTGGAACCAAGTCTAAATTTTGAGTTTCATGAGTTTTGAATGTTAGAGACCAAAAAAGCGTTTTCTCGGCGAGAGAAGAGAAAAAGTGACAATATGTGAATTTTCAGCACTACTGTCAATTTTCCAGCCTTATAAGCTTGGAAACAGCATAGAAATGCTGAGATGCAGTAGTTCTGGTGGTTTGAAGCTGGAACCAAGTCTAAATTTTGAGTTTCATGAGTTTTGAATGTTAGAGACCAAAAAAGCGTTTTCTCGGCGAGAGAAGGAAAAAAGTGACAATATGTGAATTTTCAGCACTACTGTCAATTATCAGGCTTATAAGCTTGGAAACAGCATAAAAATGCTGAGATGCAGTAGTTCTGGTGGTTTGAAGCTGGAACCAAGTCTAAATTTTGAGTTTCATGAGTTTTGAATGTTAGAGACCAAAAAAGCGTTTTCTCGGCGAGAGAAGAAAAAAAGTGACAATATGTGAATTTTCAGCACTACTGTCAATTATCAGGCTTATAAGCTTGGAAACAGCATAAAAATGCTGAGATGCAGTAGTTCTGGTGGTTTGAAGCTGGAACCAAGTCTAAATTTTGAGTTTCATGAGTTTTGAATGTTAGAGACCAAAAAAGCGTTTTCTCGGCGAGAGAAGAAAAAAAGTGACAATATGTGAATTTTCAGCACTACTGTCAATTATCAGGCTTATAAGCTTGGAAACAGCATAAAAATGCTGAGATGCAGTAGTTCTGGTGGTTTGAAGCTGGAACCAAGTCTAAATCTTGAGTTTCATGAGTTTTGAATGTTAGAGACCAAAAAAGCGTTTTCTCGGCGAGAGAAGAGAAAAAGTGACAATATGTGAATTTTCAGCACTACTGTCAATTATCAGGCTTATAAGCTTGGAAACAGCATAGAAATGCTGAGATGCAGTAGTTCTGGTGGTTTGAAGCTGGAACCAAGTCTAAATTTTGAGTTTCATGAGTTTTGAATGTTAGAGACCAAAAAAGCGTTTTCTCGGCGAGAGAAGAAAAAAAGTGACAATATGTGAATTTTCAGCACTACTGTCAATTATCAGCCTTATAGCTTGGAAACAGCATAGAAATGCTGAGATGCAGTAGTTCTGGTGGTTTGAAGCTGGAACCAAGTCTAAATTTTGAGTTTCATGAGTTTTGAATGTTAGAGACCAAAAAAGCGTTTTCTCGGCGAGAGAAGATGAAAAAGTGACAATATGTGAATTTTCAGCACTACTGTCAATTTTCAGCCTTATAGCTTTGGAAACAGCATAAAAATGCTGAGATGCAGTAGTTCTGGTTGTTTGAAGCTGGAACCAAGTCTAAATTTTGAGTTTCATGAGTTTTGAATGTTAGAGACCAAAAAAGCGATTTCTCGGCGAGAGAAGAGAAAAAGTGACAATATGTGAATTTTCAGCACTACTGTCAATTATCAGGCTTATAAGCTTGGAAACAGCATAAAATGCTGAGATGCAGTAGTTCTGGTGGTTTGAAGCTGGAACCAAGTCTAAATTTTGAGTTTCATGAGTTTTGAATGTTAGAGACCAAAAAACCGTTTTCTCGGCGAGAGACGAGAAAAAGTGACAATATGTTAATTTTCAGCACTACTGTCAATTTTCAGGCTTATAAGCTTGGAAACAGCATAAAAATGCTGAGATGCAGTAGTTCTGGTGGTTTGAAGCTGGAACCAAGTCTAAATTTTGAGTTTCATGAGTTTTGAATGTTAGAGACCAAAAAAGCGTTTTCTCGGCGAGAGAAGAAAAAAAGTGACAATATGTGAATTTTCAGCACTACTGTCAATTATCAGGCTTATAAGCTTGGAAACAGCATAAAAATGCTGAGATGCAGTAGTTCTGGTGGTTTGAAGCTGGAACCAAGTCTAAATTTTGAGTTTCATGAGTTTTGAATGTTAGAGACCAAAAAAGCGTTTTCTCGGCGAGAGAAGAAAAAAAGTGACAATATGTGAATTTTCAGCACTACTGTCAATTTTCAGGCTTATAAGCTTGGAAACAGCATAAAAATGCTGAGATGCAGTAGTTCTGGTGGTTTGAAGCTGGAACCAAGTCTAAATTTTGAGTTTCATGAGTTTTGAATGTTAGAGACCAAAAAAGCGTTTTCTCGGCGAAAGAGAAAAAGTGACAATATGTGAATTTTCAGCACTACTGTCAATTATCAGGCTTATAAGCTTGGAAACAGCATAAAAATGCTGAGATGCAGTAGTTCTGGTGGTTTGAAGCTGGAACCAAGTCTAAATTTTGAGTTTTGAATGTTAGAGACCAAAAAAGCGTTTTCTCGGCGAGAGAAGAAAAAAAGTGACAATATGTGAATTTTCAGCACTACTGTCAATTATCAGGCTTATAAGCTTGGAAACAGCATAAAAATGCTGAGATGCAGTAGTTCTGGTGGTTTGAAGCTGGAACCAAGTCTAAATTTTGAGTTTCATGAGTTTTGAATGTTAGAGACCAAAAAAGCGTTTTCTCGGCGAGAGAAGTGAAAAAGTGACAATATGTGAATTTTCAGCACTACATTAAATTTCAGGCCTTATAGCTTTGGAAACAGCATAGAAATGCTGAGATGCAGTAGTTCTGGTGGTTTGAAGCTGGAACCAAGTCTAAATTTTGAGTTTCATGAGTTTTGAATGTTAGAGACCAAAAAAGCGTTTTCTCGGCGAGAGAAGAAAAAAAGTGACAATATGTGAATTTTCAGCACTACACCCAATTTTCAGCCTTACTGGCTTTGAAACTGCATAGAAATGCTGAGATGCAGCAGTTCTGGTGGTTTGAAGCTGGAACCAAGTCTAAATTTTGAGTTTCATGAGTTTTGAATGTTAGAGACCAAAAAAGCGTTTTCTCGGCGAGAGAAGGAAAAAGTGACAATATGTGAATTTTCAGCACTACTGTCAATTTTCAGGCTTATAAGCTTGGAAACAGCATAAAAATGCTGAGATGCAGTAGTTCTGGTGGTTTGAAGCTGGAACCAAGTCTAAATTTTGAGTTTCATGAGTTTTGAATGTTAGAGACCAAAAAAGCGTTTTCTCGGCGAGAGAAGAGAAAAAGTGACAATATGTGAATTTTCAGCACTACTGTCAATTATCAGGCTTATAAGCTTGGAAACAGCATAAAAATGCTGAGATGCAGTAGTTCTGGTGGTTTGAAGCTGGAACCAAGTCTAAATTTTGAGTTTTGAATGTTAGAGACCAAAAAGGCGTTTTCTCGGCGAGAGAAGAAAAAAAGTGACAATATGTGAATTTTCAGCACTACTGTCAATTTCCAGGCTTATTAGCTTGGAAACAGCATAAAAATGCTGAGATGCAGTAGTTCTTGTGGTTTGAAGCTGGAACCAAGTCTAAATTTTGAGTTTCATGAGTTTTGAATGTTAGAGACCAAAAAAGCGTTTTCTCGGCGAGAGAAGAAAAAAAGTGACAATATGTGAATTTTCAGCACTACGTCAATTTCAGCCTTATAGCTTTGGAAACAGCATAGAAATGCTGAGATGCAGTAGTTCTGGTGGTTTGAAGCTGGAACCAAGTCTAAATTTTGAGTTTCATGAGTTTTGAATGTTAGAGACCAAAAAAGCGTTTTCTCAGCGAGAGAAGTGAAAAAGTGACAATATGTGAATTTTCAGCACTACTGTCAATTTTCAGCCTTATAGCTTGGAAACAGCATAGAAATGCTGAGATGCAGTAGTTCTGGTGGTTTGAAGCTGGAACCAAGTCTAAATTTTGAGTTTCATGAGTTTTGAATGTTAGAGACCAAAAAAGCGTTTTCTCAGCGAGAGAAGTGAAAAAGTGACAATATGTGAATTTTCAGCACTACTGTCAATTTTCAGCCTTATAGCTTGGAAACAGCATAGAAATGCTGAGATGCAGTAGTTCTGGTGGTTTGAAGCTGGAACCAAGTCTAAATTTTGAGTTTCATGAGTTTTGAATGTTAGAGACCAAAAAAGCGTTTTCTCAGCGAGAGAAGTGAAAAAGTGACAATATGTGAATTTTCAGCACTACGTCAATTTTCAGCCTTATTAGCTTTGAAACAGCATAGAAATGCTGAGATGCAGTAGTTCTGGTGGTTTGAAGCTGGAACCAAGTCTAAATTTTGAGTTTCATGAGTTTTGAATGTTAGAGACCAAAAAAGCGTTTTCTCAGCGAGAGAAGTGAAAAAGTGACAATATGTGAATTTTCAGCACTACACTTCAATTTTCAGCCTTATTAGCTTTGGAACAGCATAGAAATGCTGAGATGCAGTAGTTCTGGTGGTTTGAAGCTGGAACCAAGTCTAAATTTTGAGTTTCATGAGTTTTGAATGTTAGAGACCAAAAAAGCGTTTTCTCAGCGAGAGAAGTGAAAAAGTGACAATATGTGAATTTTCAGCACTACACTCAATTTTCAGCCTTATTGGCTTTGAAACAGCATAGAAATGCTGAGATGCAGCAGTTCTGGTGGTTTGAAGCTGGAACCAAGTCTAAATTTTGAGTTTCATGAGTTTTGAATGTTAGAGACCAAAAAAGCGTTTTCTCTGCGAGAGAAGTGAAAAGTGACAATATGTGAATTTTCAGCACTACACTCAATTTTCAGCCTTATTGGCTTTGAAACAGCATAGAAATGCTGAGATGCAGCAGTTCTGGTGGTTTGAAGCTGGAACCAAGTCTAAATTTTGAGTTTCATGAGTTTTGAATGTTAGAGACCAAAAAGCGTTTTCTCTGCGAGAGAAGTGAAAAAGTGACAATATGTGAATTTTCAGCACTACATTAAATTTTCAGCTTTATTTGCTTTGAAACAGCATAGAAATGCTGAGATGCAGTAGTTCTGGTGGTTTGAAGCTGGAACCAAGTCTAAATTTTGAGTTTCATGAGTTTTGAATGTTAGAGACCAAAAAAGCGTTTTCTCTGCGAGAGAAGTGAAAAAGTGACAATATGTGAATTTTCAGCACTACGTCAATTTTCAGCCTTATTAGCTTTGGAACAGCATAGAAATGCTGAGATGCAGTAGTTCTGGTGGTTTGAAGCTGGAACCAAGTCTAAATTTTGAGTTTCATGAGTTTTGAATGTTAGAGACCAAAAAAGCGTTTTCTCAGCGAGAGAAGTGAAAAAGTGACAATATGTGAATTTTCAGCACTACGTCAATTTTCAGCCTTATTAGCTTTGGAACAGCATAGAAATGCTGAGATGCAGTAGTTCTGGTGGTTTGAAGCTGGAACCAAGTCTAAATTTTGAGTTTCATGAGTTTTGAATGTTAGAGACCAAAAAAGCGTTTTCTCAGCGAGAGAAGTGAAAAAGTGACAATATGTGAATTTTCAGCACTACGTCAATTTTCAGCCTTATTAGCTTTGGAACAGCATAGAAATGCTGAGATGCAGTAGTTCTGGTGGTTTGAAGCTGGAACCAAGTCTAAATTTTGAGTTTCATGAGTTTTGAATGTTAGAGACCAAAAAAGCGTTTTCTCGGCGAGAGAAGAGAAAAAGTGACAATATGTGAATTTTCAGCACTACTGTCAATTTTCAGGCTTATAAGCTTGGAAACAGCATAAAAATGCTGAGATGCAGTAGTTCTGGTGGTTTGAAGCTGGAACCAAGTCTAAATTTTGAGTTTCATGAGTTTTGAATGTTAGAGACCAAAAAAGCGTTTTCTCGGCGAGAGAAGTAAAAAGTGACAATATGTGAATTTTCAGCACTACTGTCAATTATCAGGCTTATAAGCTTGGAAACAGCATAAAAATGCTGAGATGCAGTAGTTCTGGTGGTTTGAAGCTGGAACCAAGTCTAAATTTTGAGTTTCATGAGTTTTGAATGTTAGAGACCAAAAAAGCGTTTTCTCGGCGAGAGAAGTGAAAAAGTGACAATATGTGAATTTTCAGCACTACATTAAATTTTCAGCTTTATTTGCTTTGAAACAGCATAAAAATGCTGAGATGCAGTAGTTCTGGTGGTTTGAAGCTGAAACCAAGTCTAAATTTTGAGTTTCATGAGTTTTGAATGTTAGAGACCAAAAAAGCGTTTTCTCTGCGAGAGAAGTGAAAAAGTGACAATATGTGAATTTTCAGCACTACACTCAATTTTCAGCCTTATTAGCTTTGGAACAGCATAGAAATGCTGAGATGCAGTAGTTCTGGTGGTTTGAAGCTGGAACCAAGTCTAAATTTTGAGTTTCATGAGTTTTGAATGTTAGAGACCAAAAAAGCGTTTTCTCAGCGAGAGAAGTGAAAAAGTGACAATATGTGAATTTTCAGCACTACACTTCAATTTTCAGCCTTATTAGCTTTGGAACAGCATAGAAATGCTGAGATGCAGTAGTTCTGGTGGTTTGAAGCTGGAACCAAGTCTAAATTTTGAGTTTCATGAGTTTTGAATGTTAGAGACCAAAAAAGCGTTTTCTCAGCGAGAGAAGTGAAAAAGTGACAATATGTGAATTTTCAGCACTACTTCAATTTTCAGCCTTATAGCTTTGGAAACAGCATAGAAATGCTGAGATGCAGTAGTTCTGGTGGTTTGAAGCTGGAACCAAGTCTAAATTTTGAGTTTCATGAGTTTTGAATGTTAGAGACCAAAAAAGCGTTTTCTCAGCGAGAGAAGTGAAAAAGTGACAATATGTGAATTTTCAGCACTACTGTCAATTTTCAGCCTTATTAGCTTTGGAACAGCATAGAAATGCTGAGATGCAGTAGTTCTGGTGGTTTGAAGCTGGAACCAAGTCTAAATTTTGAGTTTCATGAGTTTTGAATGTCAGAGACCAAAAAAGCGTTTTCTCAGCGAGAGAAGTGAAAAAGTGACAATATGTGAATTTTCAGCACTACACTCAATTTTCAGCCTTATTAGCCTTGGAACAGCATAGAAATGCTGAGATGCAGTAGTTCTGGTGGTTTGAAGCTGGAACCAAGTCTAAATTTTGAGTTTCATGAGTTTTGAATGTTAGAGACCAAAAAAGCGTTTTCTCAGCGAGAGAAGTGAAAAAGTGACAATATGTGAATTTTCAGCACTACGTTCAATTTTCAGCCTTATTAGCTTTGAAACAGCATAGAAATGCTGAGATGCAGTAGTTCTGGTGGTTTGAAGCTGGAACCAAGTCTAAATTTTGAGTTTCATGAGTTTTGAATGTTAGAGACCAAAAAAGCGTTTTCTCAGCGAGAGAAGTGAAAAAGTGACAATATGTGAATTTTCAGCACTACGTCAATTTTCAGCCTTATTAGCTTTGGAACAGCATAGAAATGCTGAGATGCAGTAGTTCTGGTGGTTTGAAGCTGGAACCAAGTCTAAATTTTGAGTTTCATGAGTTTTGAATGTTAGAGACCAAAAAAGCGTTTTCTCAGCGAGAGAAGTGAAAAAGTGACAATATGTGAATTTTCAGCACTACGCTCAATTTTCAGCCTTATTAGCTTTGGAACAGCATAGAAATGCTGAGATGCAGTAGTTCTGGTGGTTTGAAGCTGGAACCAAGTCTAAATTTTGAGTTTCATGAGTTTTGAATGTTAGAGACCAAAAAAGCGTTTTCTCAGCGAGAGAAGTGAAAAAGTGACAATATGTGAATTTTCAGCACTACACTCAATTTTCAGCCTTATTAGCTTTGGAACAGCATAGAAATGCTGAGATGCAGTAGTTCTGGTGGTTTGAAGCTGGAACCAAGTCTAAATTTTGAGTTTCATGAGTTTTGAATGTTAGAGACCAAAAAAGCGTTTTCTCAGCGAGAGAAGTGAAAAAGTGACAATATGTGAATTTTCAGCACTACACTTCAATTTTCAGCCTTATTAGCTTTGAAACAGCATAGAAATGCTGAGATGCAGTAGTTCTGGTGGTTTGAAGCTGGAACCAAGTCTAAATTTTGAGTTTCATGAGTTTTGAATGTTAGAGACCAAAAAAGCGTTTTCTCAGCGAGAGAAGTGAAAAAGTGACAATATGTGAATTTTCAGCACTACGTCAATTTTCAGCCTTGTTGGCTTTGAAACAGCATAGAAATGCTGAGATGCAGTAGTTCTGGTGGTTTGAAGCTGGAACCAAGTCTAAATTTTGAGTTTCATGAGTTTTGAATGTTAGAGACCAAAAAAGCGTTTTCTCAGCGAGAGAAGTGAAAAAGTGACAATATGTGAATTTTCAGCACTACATTAAATTTTCAGCTTTATTTGCTTTGAAACAGCATAAAAATGCTGAGATGCAGTAGTTCTGGTGGTTTGAAGCTGGAACCAAGTCTAAATTTTGAGTTTCATGAGTTTTGAATGTTAGAGACCAAAAAAGCGTTTTCTCTGCGAGAGAAGTGAAAAAGTGACAATATGTGAATTTTCAGCACTACACTCAATTTTCAGCCTTATTGGCTTTGAAACAGCATAGAAATGCTGAGATGCAGTAGTTCTGGTGGTTTGAAGCTGGAACCAAGTCTAAATTTTGAGTTTCATGAGTTTTGAATGTTAGAGACCAAAAAAGCGTTTTCTCTGCGAGAGAAGTGAAAAAGTGACAATATGTGAATTTTCAGCACTACACTCAATTTTCAGCCTTGTTGGCTTTGAAACAGCATAGAAATGCTGAGATGCAGCAGTTCTGGTGGTTTGAAGCTGGAACCAAGTCTAAATTTTGAGTTTCATGAGTTTTGAATGTTAGAGACCAAAAAAGCGTTTTCTCTGCGAGAGAAGTGAAAAAGTGACAATATGTGAATTTTCAGCACTACATTAAATTTTCAGCTTTATTTGCTTTGAAACAGCATAAAAATGCTGAGATGCAGTAGTTCTGGTGGTTTGAAGCTGGAACCAAGTCTAAATTTTGAGTTTCATGAGTTTTGAATGTTAGAGACCAAAAAAGCGTTTTCTCGCGAGAGAAGTGAAAAAGTGACAATATGTGAATTTTCAGCCTTATTTGCTTTGAAACAGCATAGAAATGCTGAGATGCAGCAGTTCTGGTGGTTTGAAGCTGGAACCAAGTCTAAATTTTGAGTTTCATGAGTTTTGAATGTTAGAGACCAAAAAAGCGTTTTCTCTGCGAGAGAAGTGAAAAAGTGACAATATGTGAATTTTCAGCACTACACTCAATTTTCAGCCTTATTGGCTTTGAAACAGCATAGAAATGCTGAGATGCAGCAGTTCTGGTGGTTTGAAGCTGGAACCAAGTCTAAATTTTGAGTTTCATGAGTTTTGAATGTTAGAGACCAAAAAAGCGTTTTCTTGGCGAGAGAAGTGAAAAAGTTTCAATATGTGAATTTTCAGCACTACATTAAATTTTCAGCTTTATTTGCTTTGAAACAGCATAAAAATGCTGAGATGCAGTAGTTCTGGTGGTTTGAAGCTGAAACCAAGTCTAAATTTTGAGTTTCATGAGTTTTGAATGTTAGAGACCAAAAAAGCGTTTTCTCTGCGAGAGAAGTGAAAAAGTGACAATATGTGAATTTTCAGCACTGCGATCAATTTTCAGCCTTATTAGCTTTGGAACAGCATAGAAATGCTGAGATGCAGTAGTTCTGGTGGTTTGAAGCTGGAACCAAGTCTAAATTTTGAGTTTCATGAGTTTTGAATGTTAGAGACCAAAAAAGCGTTTTCTCGGCGAGAGAAGTGAAAAAGTGACAATATGTGAATTTTCAGCACTACACTCAATTTTCAGCCTTATTGGCTTTGAAACAGCATAGAAATGCTGAGATGCAGCAGTTCTGGTGGTTTGAAGCTGGAACCAAGTCTAAATTTTGAGTTTCATGAGTTTTGAATGTTAGAGACCAAAAAAGCGTTTTCTTGGCGAGAGAAGTGAAAAAGTGACAATATGTGAATTTTCAGCACTACATTAAATTTTCAGCTTTATTTGCTTTGAAACAGCATAGAAATGCTGAGATGCAGCAGTTCTGGTGGTTTGAAGCTGGAACCAAGTCTAAATTTTGAGTTTCATGAGTTTTGAATGTTAGAGACCAAAAAAGCGTTTTCTCAGCGAGAGAAGTGAAAAAGTGACAATATGTGAATTTTCAGCACTGCGATCAATTTTCAGCCTTATTAGCTTTGAAACAGCATAGAAATGCTGAGATGCAGTAGTTCTGGTGGTTTGAAGCTGGAACCAAGTCTAAATTTTGAGTTTCATGAGTTTTGAATGTTAGAGACCAAAAAAGCGTTTTCTCAGCGAGAGAAGTGAAAAAGTGACAATATGTGAATTTTCAGCACTACGTCAATTTTCAGCCTTATTAGCTTTGGAACAGCATAGAAATGCTGAGATGCAGTAGTTCTGGTGGTTTGAAGCTGGAACCAAGTCTAAATTTTGAGTTTCATGAGTTTTGAATGTTAGAGACCAAAAAAGCGTTTTCTCAGCGAGAGAAGTGAAAAAGTGACAATATGTGAATTTTCAGCACTACACTCAATTTTCAGCCTTATTAGCTTTGGAACAGCATAGAAATGCTGAGATGCAGTAGTTCTGGTGGTTTGAAGCTGGAACCAAGTCTAAATTTTGAGTTTCATGAGTTTTGAATGTTAGAGACCAAAAAAGCGTTTTCTCAGCGAGAGAAGTGAAAAAGTGACAATATGTGAATTTTCAGCACTACACTTCAATTTTCAGCCTTATTAGCTTTGGAACAGCATAGAAATGCTGAGATGCAGTAGTTCTGGTGGTTTGAAGCTGGAACCAAGTCTAAATTTTGAGTTTCATGAGTTTTGAATGTTAGAGACCAAAAAAGCGTTTTCTCAGCGAGAGAAGTGAAAAAGTGACAATATGTGAATTTTCAGCATCTCCTTAAATTTTCAGCTTTATTGGCTTTGAAACAGCATAGAAATGCTGAGATGCAGTAGTTCTGGTGGTTTGAAGCTGGAACCAAGTCTAAATTTTGAGTTTCATGAGTTTTGAATGTTAGAGACCAAAAAAGCGTTTTCTCTGCGAGAGAAGTGAAAAAGTGACAATATGTGAATTTTCAGCACTACACTCAATTTTCAGCCTTATTGGCTTTGAAACAGCATAGAAATGCTGAGATGCAGCAGTTCTGGTGGTTTGAAGCTGGAACCAAGTCTAAATTTTGAGTTTCATGAGTTTTGAATGTTAGAGACCAAAAAAGCGTTTTCTCTGCGAGAGAAGTGAAAAAGTGACAATATGTGAATTTTCAGCACTACAGTCAATTTTCAGCCTTATTAGCTTTGGAACAGCATAGAAATGCTGAGATGCAGTAGTTCTGGTGGTTTGAAGCTGGAACCAAGTCTAAATTTTGAGTTTCATGAGTTTTGAATGTTAGAGACCAAAAAAGCGTTTTCTCAGCGAGAGAAGTGAAAAAGTGACAATATGTGAATTTTCAGCACTACACTTAATTTTCAGCCTTATTAGCTTTGGAACAGCATAGAAATGCTGAGATGCAGTAGTTCTGGTGGTTTGAAGCTGGAACCAAGTCTAAATTTTGAGTTTCATGAGTTTTGAATGTTAGAGACCAAAAAAGCGTTTTCTCAGCGAGAGAAGTGAAAAAGTGACAATATGTGAATTTTCAGCACTACCGTCAATTTTCAGCCTTATTAGCTTTGGAACAGCATAGAAATGCTGAGATGCAGTAGTTCTGGTGGTTTGAAGCTGGAACCAAGTCTAAATTTTGAGTTTCATGAGTTTTGAATGTTAGAGACCAAAAAAGCGTTTATCTCAGCGAGAGAAGTGAAAAAGTGACAATATGTGAATTTTCAGCACTTCGTCAATTTTCAGCCTTATTAGCTTTGGAACAGCATAGAAATGCTGAGATGCAGTAGTTCTGGTGGTTTGAAGCTGGAACCAAGTCTAAATTTTGAGTTTCATGAGTTTTGAATGTTAGAGACCAAAAAAGCGTTTTCTCAGCGAGAGAAGTGAAAAAGTGACAATATGTGAATTTTCAGCACTACACTCAATTTTCAGCCTTATTAGCTTTGGAACAGCATAGAAATGCTGAGATGCAGTAGTTCTGGTGGTTTGAAGCTGGAACCAAGTCTAAATTTTGAGTTTCATGAGTTTTGAATGTTAGAGACCAAAAAAGCGTTTTCTCAGCGAGAGAAGTGAAAAAGTGACAATATGTGAATTTTCAGCACTACACTTCAATTTTCAGCCTTATTAGCTTTGGAACAGCATAGAAATGCTGAGATGCAGTAGTTCTGGTGGTTTGAAGCTGGAACCAAGTCTAAATTTTGAGTTTCATGAGTTTTGAATGTTAGAGACCAAAAAAGCGTTTTCTCAGCGAGAGAAGTGAAAAAGTGACAATATGTGAATTTTCAGCACTACGCTCAATTTTCAGCCTTATTAGCTTTGGAACAGCATAGAAATGCTGAGATGCAGTAGTTCTGGTGGTTTGAAGCTGGAACCAAGTCTAAATTTTGAGTTTCATGAGTTTTGAATGTTAGAGACCAAAAAAGCGTTTTCTCAGCGAGAGAAGTGAAAAAGTGACAATATGTGAATTTTCAGCACTACAGTCAATTTTCAGCCTTATTAGCTTTGGAACAGCATAGAAATGCTGAGATGCAGTAGTTCTGGTGGTTTGAAGCTGGAACCAAGTCTAAATTTTGAGTTTCATGAGTTTTGAATGTTAGAGACCAAAAAAGCGTTTTCTCAGCGAGAGAAGTGAAAAAGTGACAATATGTGAATTTTCAGCACTACACTCAATTTTCAGCCTTATTAGCTTTGGAACAGCATAGAAATGCTGAGATGCAGTAGTTCTGGTGGTTTGAAGCTGGAACCAAGTCTAAATTTTGAGTTTCATGAGTTTTGAATGTTAGAGACCAAAAAAGCGTTTTCTCAGCGAGAGAAGTGAAAAAGTGACAATATGTGAATTTTCAGCACTACACTCAATTTTCAGCCTTATTAGCTTTGGAACAGCATAGAAATGCTGAGATGCAGTAGTTCTGGTGGTTTGAAGCTGGAACCAAGTCTAAATTTTGAGTTTCATGAGTTTTGAATGTTAGAGACCAAAAAAGCGTTTTCTCAGCGAGAGAAGTGAAAAAGTGACAATATGTGAATTTTCAGCACTACACTCAATTTTCAGCCTTATTGGCTTTGAAACAGCATAGAAATGCTGAGATGCAGCAGTTCTGGTGGTTTGAAGCTGGAACCAAGTCTAAATTTTGAGTTTCATGAGTTTTGAATGTTAGAGACCAAAAAAAGTTACTGAAACAGAGACATCCTTGCGTTTGCTCTTGACTGATGAGGGCTGAAAATAGGATTTATGTTAGAAACAGAAGAGGACTCCTGTAAGCCAGTTAAGATGACTGCAGAACCCATTTCACAGTGAGGAAATGAAAGTCGGTGTTAGACATTAGTTAAAAGGCTTCACTCTGAGAACACAGATAATAAGGTACCGGTTTTAATACAGTAGAGAGCATAGCTCGTTGTGAAATGTTTAGTTTTGGTTAACTTACTGATTGTCAAACCTTCAGGGATCTGAGTCAGAGTCACAGTTTCCATCTATTGCCTTGGCGTGGATCAACCAGGCTATGCAAAGCATAATTTTGTCAGATGTTGACATTACTCATGGCTATAATAACCAGGAAGTTGAAGTTTGGACCAGAAATCTCAGAACAATGGAGAGAGGTTTTCAGGAATGTGTTGCTATTGGGAAAGTTGTAATTGATCTGTCAACTAGTATTGGTCATACTTTGTCCAGAGACATAGAGAAAGAAATGCAATTCTAACACATGGTGGCGGCGGAAACAGCTGATCAGTCGTAAGAGATAAAATTCACTACATCAAACTTATTTATCTAATGTGTTTCCATTTTCGCTTTAGCGCATTAACTATTTTTTCTTTTTTGGAAAAGCTGAAAACCACCTCAATATAGCGTAAAATGTTGTTTTGTGAAACTGAGAACCTTATTTAGAACCTTGCCATTGCCATCAACGTTTTCTATAGCGATACTTCAAAATGTGCATTAAAAAATGTGGCTGGCTTATGTAGCAACGGCTGATAGAACATGGAGTCACCAGATTGGGTTGCTCTTTCCCCAACTGTATCTTACTGCAATACTTCACAGAGTTTCTCCTAGAAAACCTGCTAAGCCCAGTGGTAGGCACACTGTCCATTGTGTCTTTGTGTCCAAAAAATGTTAAAAGTTTCAAAAATTCACAGGTGCACAAGCATAATTTGTAAATAATAATGCGTGAGCAATTGGTTCACACCCCAGTTCAATGTCAACTATACACCTAGCTTAATCTGCCTTTATTGTCAGTGTTACTGGTATACAAAAAAACCACTACTTTAACTAAACTAATGACGCTTAGCCTGATTCTGTGGGAAGTAGAGCCTGGTGACCCACCAGGGTTATAATATACTGGAGGAAACCCTGGTTAATGATTGGTTTATTAATATTCAATGCATTAGTTGAACAAGTGTGTTCAACCGTGAAAAGAAAAAAAAACATAAGTTGCTCCTGACTACAAGTCGTTGGACTTGCAACTATGAAAAAAAATGCAACTTATAGTTTGGAAATGTAGTTACTTTGTGCAGTGCACTGCTGCCATGGTGATATTAACCTCACCTGCTGTTTTCAGATAAATTTATCTAATATTTGACCACTTGGGGGCACCAATAAAATGTTGGCAGAGCATTCCTCGACATTCAGATCATGACTAGATGATGTTTCACACGATGGATCTCAGCTCCTCATAATTAGACCCAATAAATTGCTTTTTTTGTTTGTTTGTTTGTTTTGCCGCCTGGGCCAACATGAGTAACTCAATCAACATTGTGACAGAAGCTGAAGCAATTTTTTTTTTAATCTCAGTTGAATCTTGGACACAACTAGATGTCCCAACAGGACGGTGTCTCAAAACACTAAGTGTAGCCTGTGTGGGACAATGTTAGACTTTGGTAAAAGGAATTATCCTGCCACCAGCCCTTCTCTAGAGTTGGAACGGATTGGTTTTTGTCATTTTTGTTAGGTAACCAAGGGCAATTTAGATATTACTGTATGTCGTCAGGTTTTGAATAGGCCTAATCACTGGCAATTTGCAGTGAAGCCACTAAACCAAGCCAAGTTTAAGTTTGGATAAACCATGAGAAAATAAGTTAAAAAAAATTAGGTTTATACTTTGAGCAGATATGGTGTCTCATTAGAAAGAACCACTGGAAAATGTTACCCCAACAAACTAATGGGTAATTTAGCCATGAAATTAACCTGTAAATTGTGTTTTAAACAGCACATACATCATTTAGCAGCAGCAGAAAGGACAAAAACTGACATTAATTTAGGAGGTGGAATCCTTTTCTCTCATTTTAAGGGCAGAAAACAGGATTTGCCTTTGAGTCAGAGGAGAGCAGCCATAAGCCAGTTAGGAGTTTGAAACAGCCTATTTCACACTGAGAAAATAGAGCCGCAGTCACAACAGAAAGTAAAGATTAGACAGAAAAACTCTAATTATGTCTGCACAACACTTGATTTAATTTACTCTTTGCCACAGAGATTATTCTCCTTTTTTTGGAAGCTGACAAGAAGAGACACCAAAGACTAATCTTTAAGCCAGTTAAAGGAATCAAATGAACGATTTCACACTGAGGAAATGAGACTTCTTCAAGACGTTTAGCTTTGATGTGCAGAATAATGTCAGATTTCACACAAGCTGTTCTTCCTGACTCCTCCTGGCTCTTTTGGGCTCTCATTGAAACTACGTTATTTTTCCCCCCCCCCAATATTTAGCCTTTCAGGATCCAGCATTTTTAGTTACACAATTTTAATTAAACTCTAGTTCGTTGTTTTGAAAGTGCAGTCTGTTGGCGAGGTGTGAACATGTAATTTAACTAACGTGAACCAAAAAAACAAACTCTGGTCCACCTAAAAACCTCCGTCTTGGTTCGGTTGAAGTGAATTTTGGTGCGGTTTGAATGCAGTGTGAACTGGAGACTGCTCTAAAAGCAGGAAGCAGACTACAACGCAGGGCATTCTGGGTAAATACAACTAAAACAAAAGGTGTCTAGCACTAGCAAATCGTTCGTAGTCTATTGTCAAAAACGTAGAGAAGTCCTACAATTGTTAAAATCTCATGCCGCTCTGTTTTTCTTTACATTTTGTGAAAAAGGAAGTTGCGCTCAGTGACTTCTTCAGAGATTTTTGTGTCGTTTAATTCAGTAGTTCTTGGTGCAGCGCCCCCACAGCCAGGAGGGGAACAAGTTTTTCAAATCTTGTGGTTCGTTTGTTTCACAGTGCAGTGTGAAAGTGAACCACACAAGCTAAAGAATGTAACAAATCTTGCCATTTTTTTAATCAGGTGGAGAAACGCCCTCAATGTACAAATTTTGGTGAGTTTTGAGCTTTCAAATTTGATCCACGATATCCCAAATTGAGGTCAGTCCAGGAATAAACACTTTCTATAAATGTTGTTTATATGACACTTGGTTTTCATGGTCACCGTGTTTACAGAAACTCTGTTCCTTTGGGTTTCTTGGTGGCCATTTTGTTTAGTTATTAATTGAGTTTGAACATGTACTTACAGTTGAAGGGATAATGTGCAATGTATAAATTGTGGAGCTGGTTGTAATTTGTCTTTTATGTACCGATCCTATTTCTTAAATAGACGTATTTTTAACTTTTGTGAGGAAATAAATAATTTTATGAAATAATCCAGCTCTCTTTATTGTCCTGACCTGGCTCAGATTTTGGATACAGATTGGTAGGTTGAACGGCGTCGTTGGTTATATTTTACCATTTGAGATCCAGACACCCGCTCATGTCACACTAAGAAGTGATTGGAACCCAAATTATACATCTGACCTCAAATTTTCACGGTTTAAAAAAGAAGCATCTTGGATTCAAGTGTGTGTGTGAAGGATGTGTTAAAAGGATTTGGAGCACGTTTCATTATTACCATGGATGGGTTTAATCATAGTTTTCTAGATGGTGTTTTCCACTTGGTTAGCTCTCTGTCTCTCATCTTACAAATTAGACCTTCGCTATAAGGACACACTGCTATTATTACACCCTGATCTGCTCCTCCCAGCTGCTTCTTCTGTTTTTCTGTACTGCTTTTGGGTCGTTTTTTTATTAAAATGCTTGTTTATTAAACTTTCACAAAGAAATACGACCGATTATTTTCAATTTGTTTTGTTTTAATCTCTAATCGATGCAGAATTTGCTTTAGAAAATAAGTATGGAAAAGCTGAACCCTGGACCTCTGTGGACAAATTATTTACGGATATCAGTTGTACTCTATACAGAGCATCAATGTCACATATTTTCAGTTAGAATTAGGTCTGGACTTTGACTAGGACATTCCCACACATGAATAGTGTTTGATCTAAGCCATTGTACTCTCATGACTGTCTGCTTAGGGTTGTTGACCTGATGGAAATGAAGCTGACAGTCAGGTAAACAAACTTTAAGCATGTTTGTGCTTAAAATGTGTGGAAACATGAAGGTCAGCACAAAAGAAGAAAACTTTTTTTTTTGTAATTGTGGGCTAATATACAACAGTATATTACATACATATATATAACAGAGCCACGCTAAAAAAATTTAAAAATTCAATTATGGAATAAATTAATAAAATTACAAGAATAAAATCATAGTATTGCAAGAATACAATAAAAGGTAAAACTTTGTTTGTATAATATTATGACTATTGTAGTATTATGATCTTATTTTGTAATTTTATGACATATTCTCAAAAACATGAATTTATTCTCATTATTTTGACTTTTTTCTTGTACAACGTTATTCTCGTAATATTATGACGCAATTCTCTTAATTTTATGACTACTTTCATAATCTTATTTTTTATTATTTTTTGTTAGCATGGCCTTTATACTCTGTCATATACCGTTATCTTCTTAATTAAACGATATATTTCCTGGGAAATTGTTTCAGAATGTCAATGTTTTGCTTTCTAAGCAGTTTCATGTCTTGTATTTTAAATCTATCAAAATCAAAAGAAAAAACCCATTAAGATGATTAAATCATGTTTTTGTTTCTCTAATCCTTGCGTTTCACTGTTCGCCCCGTCCTCATCTTTAGTTGCTGTGCCTGTGTTGTGTTTCCATTGCCTTTCTCATGCTCAGTCTGTTCCTATCACTCATTTCATTACATCTCTCCCTCTGTGGATATTTTTTATCTCCGTCAGTCCGGGCAACCACTTTACATCTGCAGCGAAGGAATTTCCCCTGGTCTTTCCCTCCTCCATTTATCCATGGTCTAATTTTTCACACACACTTTCCAGGACTTTGGTGGTCAGATTAGATGACACCAGGAAAAACAGATTGTGGAATATCTGAGCTGTGCTAACTGGCACCTCTGAGTTCATACGGTGGATTGAATCCTTATAAATGTTTCAATTTTAACAAGGTGTTTTCCAGGTTTGGAAAGGTCTGGATTTCTGTATAAAGGTCCTGAAAGTACTTGATATTGATAGTGCAATCGGATGTTTGATTAAAAGCCTGAATTTGGAAAACGTTATTTACAATTGAAACCAGGTATTTTCATACATATAATAAAAGTACATTATTTTCTCTCTGTCTAAAGTTAAAAAAGACTGTAATGTTATTGTTTTAGGTCAGTTAGAATTACCAAAATTATTTCTGTTTGGAAAAAACAGAAAACTTTACAAGAACAGTCCTTGGAGACTTTTTTGTAAATTAATTTTAATCTTGTAAAGACATTTAATTTAAGCAGGAAGATCACTTACCTTACAGGTTGTTTGGATTGTTTCAATGTAATTAATACTTATTATTTCTAATGGCGTACTGATTTTGGCGTACTGATTTTTTTTGATCTATATAACTGAACAAAAGCTTGGCTTATATTTTATACGTTAAACAATGTTATTGAAATCGGGGGATTTTCTTGTTAAATTGGTGTTTTGTTCTCAAACCATTTAGGTGTATGGTGTGTGTGTGAGACAGCAATTTAAATAACATTTTGCTTTATTTACTTTATCCTTGCTGTAAAATGTAGAATAACTATCACAAGATGTTA
>NC_045685.1:24617220-24694064 GCF_003331165.1 Xiphophorus hellerii
ACAGTTAATAAATGATGGCATATATTTGTTAAACAAAATTGTATTTTTTAGTTAATCTGCATAGTTTTTTTCTATTCAAACCTACCTTGAAAATGTTTGAAAAGTGCTTGAATTTCACTGTAGGAGAAGTGAACGAGCGCTGAATTGAGAGAGAGAAAAATGTTCTACAATCAGGAAAAAGCAGCTTTAAAATCTTTTATGTGATTTTGATTGATCGGGACTCTTCCTCACACGTCGCTGTTCAGTTTCTCGTCGTAACGTTGTGCTTCAGAATCATCTACTGATATTTTCCCGATCAGGTTGGACTCTGATATCATAAAGATTACAGTGACAAACAGGAAGAGGGAGCTGTTCAGCCACATCAGCGGCTACAGTCACAATGCTTTAGTGACCAAATGTTCACTGTTGTTTTGGCTTCCTGAAAAAGAGAATGTTAGTGAATTTTGTTTCCAATGTAAATTTATTTTAAATAACTTTAAATACATAGAAATACAGCTTGTTTCCTTGAACACATGGACAATCAATCAAAGAACAGAACATTTTAGATATTTTTAAATCTCTAAAATGATTAAAAGATACTAGATTAAAAGTAAAACAAGCAAACATGAGTCTCTAAGCAACTTACAGTTCACCCAAAAAGTTATCTATGTAAATGAGTTTATGCTTTTTTTTTTCTTTAAACAAGGGGATATCTTAATGTTCAACTTCTAATTTTTGAAAATGTAAATGTAGTGTAAAGTACATACACATCAAGACATTTAAACATTTAGAACAAAGTTGATGTTTTCCTTCTTGTATAATTGGGAAAGTGATATAAACAAGAAATGTTTATATTTTTACAACAAATAGTGAGAAATTTAAAGTTTCAAAGCCATCTTTGTACTATTTCTCAAACCAGAACCATCATTAAAGAAATAATTGAGCGTCTTTTATTTTGAGTCAACTCATTAGCTCGTTAGCTCGCTTGTTAGCTCCTTGCAAGCTTGTTAGCTCATGCATGAAACTGACTTGGTCTTTAGTTCATGTAGCTGTGGCTTCAGCTGCATGAAGCCTTGTTGGTTTTGGTTCAGTTTGTCTTTTTCTTGGGTCATAATAACAAAAAGTAAAACAAAAACTAGCAAGTATTTAACAGTGAATTTAAATTTAATAAAAATTTAGCTTTAGCAAAGTTTGAGTTTTTTGTGTGACAAAAAATAACTAAACATAGTTCAGAAAACTATGTTTACATTGCATTACAAACATTTTTTTTAAAAATTTGTATTTAGATACTATCTTTCTTAATATAGCTTTTCCATTTGTAAATATACAGTAGCTTTTATTGTATTATTTTTTTTCTATGAAATTGTATGTGTGTACTTTGTTTCATGGGACTACAAATGGAAATTAGCATTTTGCTAAATCAGGTACATTTGCAACAACATTGTACGTTCATTAATATACACTGTCCCATTTAAATAAAATCAATAAATCAATCAATAAAATTCTGCCAGATGTGTCTGACTCTGTTATCCAGCATTTTCTTAAAAGCCTCCAATTTGACCATGTCATAAAGTTTAATTTTTAAAAAATATGACAGTAAGTAAGCCAATGCAGGACCATTTTTAATTCCCGTAAGGACAGGAAATATCTGTCACTTTTGGTGTAAAAACTTTCTTAAAAACCACATCAGGTCAAACTACTTAAGCAAAATCATCTTGGTACGCATTCATCAAGCATCTTTGATAATGCGCTTAGAAAACAACAGGGGCTCTTCAGAGTTGTGACAGCTGATCAGTAACTCTGCTGGATATATGATTAAAATCAAGCATAGGAATGGGCTTCTGAGGAAAGATTACGATGAAAGTTTTTAGCTTGGTTCAGCACTGTGTCACTTCCAGCCATGTGTGTGATCATTAAAGATGCAAAGTGTGTGTGCATCTTCGCCTTTTAGCCGGCATCTTAATGACGCCCCTGCTGAATAAGCAGAAACAGAGTGAGGATGATGATGGAAGGAGGAGAGATGGACAGGGTGACAGGGAAAAAATTATTATTTTTGTGAATCAAATGGGAAAAAGCCGTAAAAACGATTAAAAAATATATTATACAGAAAAGAAGTTCATAGTTTTCATCTCATTGCGTTTTTCTGCATGCGCAGCTGCACACTTGTTTCCTGTATTTGTGCGTGTTCATAAGCACGTGCGTGGTGTGTGTGTGTGTGTGTGTGTGTGTGTGTGTGTAAACAATAGAGTTGATTAGGCGTTGCGTGGAAGTGACAGCGCTGAGGGGAGATGATTAATGATTCTCTGTTTAATGTGATTAGTCCATTAATACCTCCTGTGATGGCTCAGACTGGCTAACACTGGGGAAAGGTCAGCACACACACACACACCCACACACACACACGGTGGATCATTAAGGAGGTCAAAGAAAGGAGATCTGCCTTAGTTTGCTGTTAAAGACCCAGTCCTATTTTTAGTCAGTTGTTTCTTTATTAAAACTAGTTTCACACTAACTCAGATGTCAAACGGACATATTTTTCATTTAGCAAGAAGAAAATGAGGATATAATTTATAAAGTCTAATATTTGTTTTAAAAATCTTGGCAGGAAAAAGCAGAAATTAATTAATTTTATGTAGTTAACTACTACATTTTAAAACTAAATGGATACTTTTATCAGTTTTACCAGCTCATTTTAACTTAGGAATATAACGCAAATACCCTCGTATTTTACATATATGGTTTCCAGTGTTATAAAACAAAGATAACAAAAAATAATCCTTGTTTTCAGATGTGTTTATGTAAAACAGCGACAGTTAATATTTGTTTGTAAATATGCCAGATTATAGCCCACGGCTAGTTTCCATCTGTTTTTCCCTCGACGGTTTGATGTTAATATACCTGCAAAATAAACTAGGAAAAGACTAAAATTTCTCTGGAAATAATGAACATAAATGATGTATTTAGCAATAAACAAGAAATATATTTCTAAGTTTTTAATTGACATAAAATTCACAAAGACATCAACAACAACCTAAGAAACCCACACATACAAAGTAAATTTGTCCAAAAATTAAGCTATGGGGTAACAACATGGGATGAAACAGAAAATAAATATTGATAAATATATATAAAGTATGTACTGTAAATATGTAAGGATGTGTAAAAATTGTAGGAAAGCCAAGAAACTAGATCAAATCTGTCACTATTTAGAAAGCATTCCCACTGCTATGTGCAAATTTTATTTGGTTTAATGTTAATTGAAGGCATGTAAAACATCTTCTCATTTCCAAAGGATTGGTATGATTAGTAAAAGCAAAACCTCTTTGAAAAAGTTTATGTAAAACATTTTAATTACAATTACTACATTTATATTTCTGAACTTCTGAGCCATAAGCCTTAAATTAACAAAACATCACTTCTCCATATGTTTACCTAGAAAAAGATTTGCTGTTAAGACATTTTTTGCTTTATTCTGTTTGAAATAAAAGCCCTAATTCATTGGGGATGGGGATTATTTAACTGTGTTTTTCCATATTTTACTAAATTTTTGCATTAAAAATGTCGATGCTTGTGTTAAATGTTTAGTTTGGAGTTTTCTAACTCCATTTATAAGCTGCTGCGTTTGCACTAAGCCTTCACTGTTTCCTTCGGTATGACTTTCATTTCCAGTGTAAAAATGAACATCTGTAAAACTGAAACACCCTCAAAGATCTAATGTTTGAAAAGAAAACACTGCAGTAGAGCCAGAGTTTTTCCATGGAGAATAATCTGTTTTCCACTAAATAAAACACTGACCGGCAGTAAAATGAAGTTTGATTTGTAGGTTTTCGCTCCATTTTAAGTGAACCTTTGCACCTGGGTGAAAATCTTGATCTGAATGTTTCCTTCCAGTTTTAACTTTAAATGTTTCTTTCTGTGTTAATGCTGCTAATCTAATCAGCCATTAAACTGATCAATAATCAACACTTTAATTGATATTTTGATACACTTCAAGTATATGTGGGTGTGTATGTATGTGTGTGAGTGTTAATCCAACCAATTTTGTTAATATGTTGTTCTCATAGTCTATTAGCTGCTGTTGACAGCTGATGATTGATCTTCTCATCAGTTTTCCCTTCAACACCCTGCAGTGACTATTTGTGTATGCGTGAGTGAAAGTAAGAAATCCGCAAGTGTTTGTGTGTCCTTAAACCTCACTTCACTTTTTGTTCCACAGAGAAACGTTTGCATTCTTGCTGTTAAAGACTTACATTTATGAAAATATGATTAAAAAGACATAAAGTTAGGCTTTGTTATGCATATTTTTGAACTTATTCAGGTTGTAATATTATTTTTGCTCCAAAACAGGGAGCTTATTTACAAGGTTCTTCAGAATGAAGGTCTATGAAATTGTGCAAATTGAAGTGACAAAAATAAAATTGCTTAAAGGAAACATACCAAATTTGAAAAAACTCAAATTTTTGATTAAAAAGTTTTTGCACTAAGCTGAGGTGGTTTTTCGGTTGTATTTTGCAAAATTGCAATAGCGACACTTTTTTTTTCACACCAGATGAGTTACGTAATCAAAAGCCGGATGTTACTGCTGGCGGAAACGACAAAGAAGACAACAGGAAGTAGTAGAATGATGATGTTTTTTATTTTTCATACAATGTTTAGCTGACTCCTCCAGAGCTCTCACAGCATTACTCAGTTCATAAAAAGTTGTAATGTGTTGAATCTAACATATTAGGCTCTTCTGTAAAATTGCAGACTACAATTTCCCCCAAATACTGACTATTAAGCTGACATCTCCTCTGATTGGCTAATAGATGAGCGCTAGCGCGATGGCTGAATTATGGATGTATGACAGTTTACTGTGGTCACTGCCATGATTTCAGTGATCAATAATTTTATTCACATATGATTTTTATTTATTTCTTATTTAATTTAAACACCGCAATGGTAAAATTGTGTTTTTTCAACATTTATAGACAAAGATCTGAGTACATTTGTGATGGAAACACAGCTAGCAGTATTTAAGAAATACAAGTCAAGCTAGCTAGAATAAAATGAGCTTGAAAACAGTTGTTTCCAGTTTTGCATTAATTAGTTATAACAACCAAAATAACATGCAAGTCTAACAGAAGAATAACCATATCTCTGTACAGACAGGCAGTGGATCAACTGGTCCACTGGTGCAGTTCCCTTCTGTTCAGGATCGCCTCTGGTTCTTGGGAACCACTGAACATTGGGAACTGAAATGGGTCTCACTCATAGACTCTCCCAGCCTCTTGTTCTATGTTCACTTTGTTAAAGTTTAAACGATTGGATCTGATTTTACCCAATGGATAACGCTTGGCCATGACACTATGAAGCTTACCAGAAATTGAGTCTGCCTTCCTGTAGCCTTCCTTCTCACTCCAGTTGATTTTAATCTCACTTCACATCACAGTCTGGGTTTTCCCTCATTTACTTGGATTCCCTAATGTAGAATTTCAACCGGGCCAATCAGCGAACAAAAGGAGAAGTTGTGAATGATGATGTCATCTGTAGTTTTAGAAATGGCAGCAGAGAAAATTAACAAAGTTGTACTGTCCGTGTTAGCAACGCTTACAAATATTGAATTAACATTAACAGTTGCCTCGTTTGGCTCTGCTCTTCTGTCTTCGGAGTGGAGGATGGTAAGCCACCGGCTGTATTTTTGGTGGTTGTGCAGAAGGCTCCACTTCTGCTTTTCAAAGATGTACAGATGTATAACTGCACATCTGTTTGCAGCCATTTTAGTTGAGACCAACAACTTCTTATTTGGATCTAAATTAGCTCCTGAAAGAAACTCAAAATGGACTAAAATCAAAAGAATGATTTTGTACAGAAACTGTAATTAACATGTTTTGTATAGGCCACAATCCCAACCTGTTCAAGGAAGCATAGTGGGTCACCTTTAAAGCCTGTCCTGTCTGCAGACTTTGTGATTCGTGCTGATAAAACGACTTAGAAATCTCACCTGCTGCAGGTGTGACCTTCCAGGCCGCCATGTTTTATCGTGCTCACCTTCAGCAAGGCCTTGCAGGGCCTTGGGAAAGCCTTGGCAGCCTAACACAGCCAATAACTCACCGCGGCTCTCCAACGACACTGTTAAGACTCAATTATTTTCCGCCTCGGTTACGTCCCCAGCAGCGCTGGAGGAAACCTCAGAGTTGCTGCCATACGAGCCCAACTTTCAGCGGCTTAAAAAAAAAAAAAGCGCCTCTTCAAAACTGATCAATCCCAACTTCCTGTCTTCTTAGAAATTAAAGCCGAAGCACTTTCAAGTTGGTAACCGGCTAACGAAGTTTTACGGCTAACGAAGCTGTTATCTATATGAGAAAAGTTAAGCTATACGTTGAAATGCATATCTGAGGAGATCACAATTTCAAAGAGTCACTGTTGCTTATCCAATCACACAGCAGTCTGCCACTCTCTCTCCCTCCTTTTTGTTCCTTTTTTCCACTTTATCTCCACCTCTCACTTTCCCTGGATCCCACTCCCCTCCTCCGTTCCTTTCTCTGAATCAAATCCACGATTGCTATCATTGCCCCGAAAATCTGCTTTATCTCACTTAAAGAGTGTTGATCCCTTTTCGCTCCAGAAACCACAGCGTCAAGCTTGGCGAGATACACACTCACACACACATTTTAATTAATACATAGATTTAAACTGTGATGCCTGCTTGGCGAAGTGATATACACCCCCGCTAGTTAAAAGTCTTTTTTTATTGCTTAATCAATGTTGAAATTAATATGATTTAACTCCCGACCTCTCCTCACACACACACACACCCATACACACATGTGCATGTCTGCTGGGTTATTAATTATAACACTAATTAACCTACAGTAATGATTTGGCCCCTGTGTTTGTGTGTGTTAGCGCACGTGTCTTAGAAAGAGACAGAGAAATTACGTGTGGGCATTAAAAAGTGTGTGTGTGTGTTCATGTAAATATATGTTAATTTGATTCCCAGATATGATGGATTATAGCAGCTTACGATAACGACAGAGAAACTTCTCTTCAAAGCGCGCCGCGTTCGGTTCCTTAATTCCGTTTGGCACTCGGATCAATATCGTTTTCCGAGGCAAATCTGAAATCCGAGCCTTCGTCCAGATGCTTTCCTTCTTCCTCTGCCATTTCCTTGTCCCCCATTGAGTTTTTATTAATTTAATTATTGTAGTTTTTAGGAAATGAAAACAGCAGCCCCCTCCTGGGGGCCCAGAGTGACCCCCACCTGATCCCAGTAAACAAGCTTTGGTTTTGATTTATTCCACAGAAGGGAGTCGGTTTTTTTTTCTTTCTTTTTTTTTGCCAGTGTTCCCAGTTTGGTATCAACTGTTTTACCGCAGTTCTAAAGAACTTCTGTGACAAGGTTGAACGCTACAACCAAGGGCAATTTCTTTAAACAAATGTTTGTATTCTTTGGAAAACTTTCTGCTCCTTTTGGAAAATGTAAGTGGATTTGAATGTTTTGGAAAAGTATTTGCACCTTACAGATTTCTTCTGTTCTTGCAGTTTTTTTGATACTTTTTCAGGGTCTGTACAGGTGCTTAAAATCATTGAAACTATTTGAAATTTAAGGTTTGGAAAGTGATTGAAAGTGCCTGATATTCCAACTGCACAGTTTTGCAGTAAAGTGCAATCTAACATTTGATTAAAAGCCTGAATTTAGAAAATATTATTTACAGCTGAAACAAGATATTTTCACATCCTAATAAAAAGACAAAGGATACTTTTTTTTCTAAATGTCTCTAGTTAAATTAGACTATAATTTTCTTGTTTTAGGTCAGTTAGAATTACCAAAATTATTAATATGTGCTAAATCCCAGAAAATGCAACAAGAAATTCGTAAATCCAGATTAGAGTTACTAAATAACAATGCCCATTAAGACTGGAAATTGTGACAAAGGCAGTGGTTTACAGACTAACTAAACCCCAAATCAACTTTTTTTGCAGACAAACTCTATAAATTGGTTTTTAAGGATGCTATCTTTGTGTTTCTGTGAAAATTGTGAAATATTTTGCATATATTATCTGTTTTTGTTTGTTTTTTTTTCTCCGAAGAGTTTTTGCGGCGCTAGTGGCTCGTATTTTTTTTTCACAGTAGGCAGACAGGAAGGAGGGGGGAAGACATGCGGCAAAGGTCGTCGGGACCGGGAGTCGAACCCGCGACGTCCGCGTCGAGGACTAAGGCCTCCAAACGTGGGGCGTGCTAACCCCCTGCGCCACCCCGATATATTATCTGTTTAAAGAAAAGTGGTAACGTCTCAAAGGCGCCCTCTTTGGGTTGAACGGTATCTACTGCAGGCCACGCCCCTTATTGTCTCTTGCCCCTGCTCTGTTTGGTGGATTTTTTTTCTAAATTTGTCTGAGGGTGAAGTTATGTCATCCTGAACCATTAGGTTACTGGTTCAAGCCGCCATTTTGTCTCAGTCACTTTGATGTGTTTTTGGGCAAGACGCTTCACCCTCTTTTGTCTTTGGAGTCGTCTGACTTCATAAAGTGCTAAGTACAGAACATTTATCACTAATTTAAACAAAAACTAGGGTAAATTTGCTGTAGGTTGATGATTGATTGACCATACTCCACTTGAAACACTCTTTATCTCTTTCCCGTATTCTTTATGTCCAATTTATGAAATAAATGAGAAACAGCAGTGCTTCACAACTACCTATAGTGCATAACAAAGCGGCAGCAGTGTCTAAACTGGCACATCCACAGCATATAAAGCAGCAGGTGTTGAACCAAAATGCGAATAAATCAAGACCTAAAGACACAAAATGCTTCCCACACAGCAGGACCTCAAGTTGTGGAGTCTTTGTTGCGCTAAGAGGACATTTTAAGCAACAAAAAAACTCAAGAGGAGCCCTGAAACTCCTCTTTTTTTTCCAGACAGAGTTCAATAAATACATAAAAGAAAATGGCCAATCTGCTAAAGTTTATTTATGCTTTATGTTGTTTAAATAGATCTTTTATTGTGCAGATATTTACTATGAAATATTGTCATCTTAAATAGAAACTTTATTTGAAATATTAGCAATGTTTGAAAACATGCTTTTACCATAGATTCTGTTTTACTTTAGTCTCACTTTTAGAGTCACTGCTACACATTACAGTAAAAGGTTTTAACGATTATTTCTGATGATCAATTGGTTGTAAAACAAAAAAAATTTCATTTAACCACGTAAGCCTTATGCACAACACTAGAAATACATTAACAGACACAAGCAAATAAATTTTTTTCTTTTCTCTCTCTTTTTTTTTTTTAGAGAAAATAGAAATATGTAATGCCTAAAGTGCAATAACATAACATTCCTTGAATGTTTGCTTGGTCATTTGTAGCAAAGGATGCATCAGCAGCTAAAAAATACTGTCTATTAAGCTGCTGATTATTTTTTGGATTAAAGATTGCAAAAGGTGCCTAATATATTTTTAACAGAATTTGAGCCAGGTGAATTTAAAAATGCAACTTGAGTCAATTAATCAATTATTCAGTGGTCAATTAATCACGATTAATTCGATTAATCGTTTCAGCTCTAATCTCTAAGTTTTGAACACTTAAAACAGACGTCATGATTGTGTTTGTTTAGATAATCTTGACCACCTTTTTCCTTTACTTCCACTACATCTTCTGTCTTCACTTTATTGTTTTTCTTTCATTTTTTTTAATATTCTCACTTTCTCTCTCTTTTTGCTTGTGCTTCCCTGGCAAATGCACACATTCATGCTCTCTAGCAGTGGTGCAGCATGACAGCCAGGCTGACAATAGGTGGTTGTCACAGTGATTGATGGCACTGATTATGTGTTAATAATTAAATAAACAGTAAAGAAAAATGCTTTCAAGTACCTTCTGTTTTGATACACTATGTATATTATCTGTTTAAAGAAAAGTTTTAAATATCTGTAAATTCTTGTAAAACTTTTGTAATAATATATATAAAGAAACATGTCATAGCCTTTAGTTTTTATCACTCTGGGTTCATAACATTAATGGATTCCTAACAAAAATGGGGATTTGAGGCATTGTGACAGATAAAATCCTATTTTAAAACAATCTGGATGACTAATGTAACAACTGGTTTATCTTTGGCACAGAGTCCCAGGCCTCTACGGAGAAGACGTCATTTGTGGTTCCTGCAAAAGTTCAAGACCAACACATGTTTATGCTTAAGTGCTAAAAATCCAGAGCGGCCAGTGGGATTATGAGCAGTCGGGCGATTCTGCTAGAAACCTGCAGATAGATCTGCTACAAAAGTAAGTTCTTGTTGAATTGTTAAATAGACACTTTTTAGGCATTAACCAATTTTCACCACAAATATCCTGATAACAAAGATATTAGCATTATCCATAGTAGCTGTTTTTAAAGACGCTACAACTTAAATACAACCAAAACAAACACGCTAGGCTAGCGCTAGCGGGAAAAATGGCTCCTGGTCTTTTGCCAAAGACAAAAGAGAAATCCTACAACCGCTAAAATCTGACACCACTCTATTTTTGTTTGCATTTCTTGAAGAAGGAAGTTGCACTCATGTCTTCTTCTGATGTTTTTGTGTCATTTCCATCAATGGTTCTTGGTGCAGCGCCACCACAGGTGAGGAGGGGAACAGGTTTTTCAAAGGGTTTGGTTCATATGAAAACGAGCTGCAACAAGCTGAAAATGTAACAAATTTTGCATTTTTGGTTCCTAATTAAACCAAAACCCCCTTAAAGAGTTTGTACTTCCTTAATATCCCAACACAAAACAAAGGTTTATTCGTAGAAGAATTTAGCATTTAGCTTCACTGCTACATTTCTTCAAATGTATGCTAAGAACTAAAGGCCTTTTCATGCTCCTTTTTTCATGTGCGTAAATAGGAAATTTCTAACATTGCCAATCTCCCCCAGATGTGTCAAAACTCAAGGTGGTTTTGCTAAGCTTATTACCTTTGGAAATACATGATGTCAGACTGAAATATGCACTAAATAAACGCAGAAGATGGACAGAATGTCACCATCTGTATGTGCGTTGTGTAATGTTGAGGATAAATGGGCCCTTTGGGTGTCCCAGTTGCTTTTTTTGTAATTATAGTTGGATGACAACAATTAGGACTAACTTACTTTTCAAACTGAGGTTTCTCAGGGGATTGGAGAAAAGGCGAACCGACCCAAAGCGCCTGCTGAGTCATGATAGGAAATATTAAAACACAAAAACATAAAAATGAGATACAATTACATCATGCATCATGCTACATTTGCTTTATGTCATGATGGCTCTCTCCCATTCCCTGGAAGACAGTTAGAGCTGCTGCATCAACAGTTTATCTGTGCTGAAGCAGTTTTTTCAGGACTGAAAGGAAATGCCTAGTCTAAGTAGGCTTTGGTATTTTAATTAGCATACTAAAATAGTATGGAGAGCCATCAGCTATCAGTCATGTCTTACTCTGAAAGAATCTCTATTTTTATGATGAACTGAGCACCTCTCCTCATCCTGCTCTCTTCACTCTGCATTAATATGCTTGCTGCTACTGTTGTCATTAACTATACAGGTTTTTTGTTTCTTTTATGTTGCATGCATTCTTGCCTTGGTAGTTGTTAGCTTACTACAAGCTGTGTTTCCATTACAAGTGTGCGTAAAACTTTGACGATATTCCGTTAATGTAAAAAAAAACAAAACAATTTTGTTGTTTCTGTTAGATAAGAAACACAATAACAATCAACCGTGAATAAGTTTGTTTATGCAATAAGTCATTAAAAAACATCCTCTTACCACTTCATTGTTTCCGCCAGTAGTAATATCCGGTTGTTGATCACATGACTCGTAATGTGAATAAAGTGTTTCAATTTTGTGAAATAAACCAATTTAGAGACATCTGAAAAGCCACCTCATATTAGCACAAAAGCCTTCTATCAACCTTTTAACAAATGTATTTTTATAAGTCCAATTTACGCAATTATTGTCTACTCTGCCTGATTCTGTTGGTCTCTTTCTTATAAAATCCAGTAATAGTATTAGAGAATTTGAAAATTAATCATATCAATATAATCAATTCACTTCTTTCTCTGCCTGTTGTCTTGTTCATCATTTCCGCCAGTAGTAATATCCGGTTGTTGATCACATGACTCGTGATGCGAAAAAAGTGTTTCGCAGTTTTGTAAAATACACTAATTTTGATACAGCCAAAAAAAAAAAACTCGTTGCAGCGCAAAAAGTTTTATCAAACATCATTTAGTTTTTTTCAAAATTGGTGTTTCTGTAGAGCCGTGAAAGTATGTTAGGAACATGATAATGTTAAATTAAAAGGTATAATTATCTTATTGGGCAAGCATTTATTTGAGTTAGTATTTAGTTAGAACAATTAATTTGGTTATGGCTAAATATGTGCTTAAACTACATATTTTTTATTTCATAGAGTTCTGTCATGGTAATACCCCTTTAAGAACAACACAATGCATGATGGGAGTTGAAAGTTCATGACCTGTGACTATATACGGAAATAGAGAAAACTATACACGCTGTATGCTCGAACCGTGGATTTTGTTTAATAAAGTTGCACAAAAACAAAAATCTATGTGAGTTTTTTAGTTCTTTTTAAAGGTTTCCATGAAGCAACTTTATTTTAAAAAGTCCAATTTGTGCATTTATATGGTCAAGAAAACATGGCTGTTAGAGATGATAAAAATCCATCATATCAATATAATCAATTCACCTCTGTCTAGTTTTGCTTAACTTTGATGCAGCATCCTGCGAAAACATAACCCAGCAGGATGGACCCAACTTTCAAGTTGCTCAAGGAAAAAAAAAAAAAAAGAAAAAGTTGAAAAGTTTTTGGGAGGAGAAAAAAAAAGGTGGAAACAGTAAAAGGAGTATTTTAGTATAAACAGAAAGCAGGACACAACAGTAACCGACGGCAACCATCATCAATCAGAGTTTGAAGACATCGCTGCTGGCAAAGACGACAGGAACAGAGAGATCAGGGAGCAGCGGGATGAAGGGATGGGAATGCTGAAAGAATGAGCTGAATATAAATACAATGAGGATTGCTGGGATAAAGGGACGAGGGAGGAGTGGAAGGAGAGAAGGAAACAAAAAATTGTGTTTTTGGCCTCTTTAACTGTGTTAAAAAAGGAATTAGGACAATGACTGGTCACCTTGAGACCTGCGCTGCGACTCTGATTCTCTCTTTTTACTGACTTTCTCTTTTTCTGTAAAGCCAAAAAGTAGCACAATCAGGATAAACCATGCTGGAATGAAAAGCAGGAGCAGCTGATTTCTCTGAAATGATTGAAACCAGGAGCCCACTAAGCCTAAACTAGTAAAACACCACAGAAATATTCTTCATGTATGTAAATCCAAGCACATTTTTGAGTTTAGGTAGAAAGTAAACATGAAGAGGAGCAACATTTCAGAAGAAACCCAAAGCACTACTTAAAACCAAGTCGGTCTATTTGTCTGTACAAACCGGTTTGTTTGCTGGACAAAACAAGAAAGGGTTGCTAAGCCCAGTACCGAAGTTTTCAATGTCATGAAGAGTTCTCTCTTTTATTTCGCTCTGGTGGTTCACCCTGAACACATAACTGGGTTTAAAGGCTCTGATCAAAGTGTAACGGTAAAAAGTTGTGATGAAATCACAACTGGACAACTTTAAATATGAACGTTCCCTCCAGGCAGTAAAATCTGAAATATGGGGCGAGTGATTAGATCTGTTACCCATTCTGTGTACAAACATATAGCTTGTATTTTTGGTAGAAAAAAGTACAGTTCCTTTGAATTACAAACACACGTGTCTAGCGCTAGCGGGAGAAAAGACTGATGGTCTTTTGCCAAAAACAAAAGAAGAAGTGTCTTCTTCAGAGGCTTTCCTGTCATTTCCGTCAGTGGTTCTTGGTGCTATGCCCCCGGTGGCTAGAAATCATGAGTCAGTGTTTCTGACTCTTCATTTGCTACCTTTCTAGCTCCCTCTGAATAAGTTTTTCAAAGGGTTTGTTTTGTTTGACACAATGGAGTGTGAAAGCAAACCGCAGCAGCTGAAAATTTAATAAATGTTGCAATTTTTGTCCTCAATCGAATCGAGTCTACCGGACTATCAGGTGTGAAAACAGCCTGGAAGTAAAATCTTGTAGAGCAAGCTCAAACAAGATACTAGATTCACTATCTCCTTTTTGTTCTGTACTTCTGAGCTCATACCAAGGGTAAGTACAACGTTTACTCATGTCTGACTCAGGACATTGCCATGAAATTGCTTCGTAGTTCCAACCAAAGAAGACCCAGGGTCGTCTTGGTCTGACAGACAGGGAATCGCTAAAATATGCAGAATCAACTGCGCTACATCAGCAAGTTTTCTTCTGAATGGCTTGAAAAACAAAGTGAAGGTTCGGTTTTGGGTGGGGAAGGCGTCCTGCGACTTCCTGTGGATCCGTTCAGTATTTCTGACTCTTGATTTGGTCCAACTTATTTTTACTGTGACCTTTCTGAGTCACGCATTTTCTGCTGTACTTTCAGATTATCGTTTGATATTTATTAATAGATTTATTTATCCCCAAATATTTATTCACTCATGAAAAGAAAGTTTACCTCTAATAATTTAACATAATATCTGTTTGTTTATTTATGAATTGTGTAGTGTTTGAAACAATCAAAGAGTTGTTTGTATACAAAACTAATCAAGAGGGAAAATAGAGTTAAATAATAAAATATGCGTTAGGTTTGAACACTTGTTACTGAAGAAGCTGCAGACTCTCCTGCAGCTGTTTTCTGGAGCATTTTATCGTGGAGAGCAGCAGGTTATGTGAAGTTAAATGATGCGAACACCCAAAATGATGCTTCCTCTGCTCCTTCAGAGGTCAACTTGGACGCAGTTGATACAATTTCTAAAAGCAAGGCTCATCAAATTTAGACAGTAAAACAGCTGAAGACTGATTCCTGACATCTATGTGATTAAATTTACTTATTTTACTAAAATGTATACAAATGACTAAATATGAGATAGAGATCTCCTCAGTTTCTGAACGGCACCCTGATTTTTTCTCCCCTTACGTCTGTTATCTGTCTTATTCCCCTCATTCATTTCTCTCTGTCTCTCTCTTCTCCACCCTCCTCCTAAACTCTGTTCTTTCTGGATGGGCAGCTTTTATGAGCTGAGTGATAAAGAGAAGGGGAATGAAGGGCAGAGAGGGAAGGACAGGTGGAGGACAGACGGGGACGGAGAAAGAAAAAAAAAAGAATAAGTTAAAGAGAGAGGTGAGGAACAGACTGAACTCAAAACAGTGTTTAGTTCTGGCTTTATTACACCAGATTGGAAATTACCCAACATTTTTTTATGCTATAAAATGTCTCTGTCTCAAGGTTCATGTCTGAGTTGAAACTTTGAGACTTGTTTGTGAAAGAGACGACAGGACATAATCAAGCCTGTCTGTAATGTCACTAAATAAAGGCTTTGCAATTTCTATACTTAATTAAAACCTTTTCAGAGTCTTTATGCCTTTGTCATTTCAAAGCACATGTCACAGAGGTCTTTAGCTGAACTTCTGTATTAGAAAGTCATTATAAAATTGGCATTCTTACTAATGAACTAATATTAACCGTTTCTAATAAAAATCAGTCACTGTAAAGTCACTGTTGTGAAACTTAAACAATATTCTGGTCTAATTTGAATAATGTTGGTAAAACAGAGGTTTGTTCAACTTTAGGTATTTATTTTACATTTGTTGACTCTTCAAACTTTGCAGAAAATATTAGAAGTTATTGTGGCCACTAGAGGGCAGTTAATAAAGGACATGGTACGTTTAATTTGTGCTCTAGTGTCCCAGGTTAGAAACGTGAACAGGAACGCCTATGATTCCCTTTAAATCCAAGATGGCTGCCATTTGTGCGAAATGCAGTGGATTCTTCCGCAATAATATTTTTAAAACATTGTATCGTAGTAAACTAATGGTACTGTGGAACATCTAAGAAATTATGTATTAAGTTTTAGCATTTTATGCAGCTGGATGACATTGGATGCGTACAAATTTAGAGGGTGCATCCTTCGAAGGTCACATTTGAAGGTCGATTACGTCACAGGAATGTGGTGAAGACTGTCCACATTCATAGGTTCCCACAAATTTTTCTTTTTATGCTATTTTAATAACATATATATATATATACGACGTGTATGTGGCTATTGTAGATGGAGGAAAAAAAAGTACATTTCCACCAGAAAACTCAGTTGAACATTTTCAACTTTTGAAACTTAAATCAACCTTGTGTATGTGCTGCTCCATGTGTTAATGGCGGAGAAACAACTTACCGTCCTTGGAAAACATTTTATCCGCTGTCATTAATGGCCATGCTAACTAGCCTTAGCATTCATGGCAGCCTCCGTTGTGGGGAATCAGTTGTAGCGTAGCAGAAAGAAAGGGGTAAGGTGTGAGCGAGCATGATTGACAGCGCCAAGACCCTCCTCCTGGCACTGAGAGGTTGTTTCTGACCTACATCAGTTTTTTCACAGTATATCAATCAAATACTTTTACAACATAGTGATGGTTTTAGTTGCATACTGCAGCTTTAAGACAGTCAGAAAAGTAAAATCTGCATAATTATCTTGTCGAGTGAACCAGGAATAAGAGACTTGGAGATGCAATTACCTTCCAGAAATCTTATTTATAAGTTTGTAAGACCAACACCATTTTCCTTCCTCCTCATCTTTATGAACCATTTTGTGTTGATCACAAAAATATTACACTAAATTACATTCAGGTTTGTGGCTGCATTGAGACAAAATGTGAAAAAGTTCAAGGTGTAAGAATACTTTAGCTAACACATACATTTTTGAATCCTGTAGAGACTTTAGCAGCAGATAAATTGATAGAAGTTTAAACAAATTGAGTAATACTGGGTGTACCTAAAGACACTGAAGAAACTGAAGGTTACAGAGTGAATAAATGGTTGAGTCGGATGAAAAACAGAAGGGTGAATATTTTCAACTGGGTGACATTGGTCTGCTGGCTTTTTGAAATGTTTTCACTTCACTTTGGGACGTAAACATGAAGGAAACAGAGCCTCAGGCTGAGTGTGTGTGTTGCTCTTTAAACTTTTTGTCTAAAATTCCTCTATACGATCATTTTCTTCACACACACAGCCGCTGTTTGTGAGTCATCCCTCGAGGCCATCAGGATTTATTTAGCTTTTATTTATACAAGCTTAAAGTCAAACCATCCATCTCACACATAACAGCCTGAAGCTTTCATTACAGTGTGTGTATGTGTGTGTGTGCTGTAGATGACACCATGTGCATGTTAGCAAGTTGTGTTGATTTACAGTAAGTTTTTGATGACACTTTGGGTTTGTGTGAGTGTGTGTGGGTTTTCCCATCATCCTCCGCTGCACCTCGAGCGCTGATGTTGACGACGGTCGGCTAAAGTTGTGTTCTTTAATGATCTAATTCAACAACACAATTACCAAGTGTCAAGCTGCAGAGCGAGCGTCTCAGGGCCGAACGGCGTGACAGCGACGCTTTGTTTCTACGCAGGCTGTTTTATCTTCTCTAACAATCATCAGCTAAATTAAAACCCACTGGACATCTCAAACGTTCAATAAAAATCTCCTGTTTCACGCTCACATGGGGTGGAAAATGGATTTGTAGAAGTTGAGACCAATCAGGAACAGATGATGCTTGAGTTGATGAAATAATTGCGTCCTTCAAATCAAAATGCAAAGAGTGTTTATGTTAGAGGATTGGTTAATTGCTTAACTGGTCCAGTATGCAGCACTTAACAGCGTCTAGCATAAATATCTTTTCTCCTTGAATGTTTCCATATTCTTTCACCATACAACCACAAAATGTAAACATAAACCAACACAATAACCACCTGATGACGTACAGAGAAAATGAGGAATGGTATTCTACATAGTTTCCACAAGTCTGAACCAGAAGTGATCTGCGCCATCTTGGTAGGCTAGCACATGCGTAATGCATGGCGGACCCATGGCATCGAGACCAATAAAAACAAAATATGAGGACACTTTTGACCAATGTGCGAGCAAAAGATACATAAACAAAATGGCTGCTGTCGGGATCGACCCGAATGAGACGTAGAAAAAAAACATGTCAGACGATGTGGACAAGCTGCCTATATAGTTGGAGTGTGTACTCCATGGAAGTAATCTATGAACGCTTACAATCAATGATTAAGTGTATTTGTGAAGGACATATGAACTCTGTGTGAATAACAAGGCTCTAGTGACTGATAGAGTGAGTACATGTAGTAACATAAACGTAAGCTACATGTCCGTCTTAGCTAGCAGGTAAAAGCTACGTTAGCTAAGCTAATTTTGCTAGTTCTGCAGTACAGTGAACCCTCGCTATAACGCGGTTCACCTTTCACGGCCTCGCTGCTTCGTGGAGTTTTTTGTGCAGTTTTTTTTCACAGTGCATTGTGTTCTGCGTCCTGATTGGCTAAACAGTCTCTGTGCTTCTTCTCTACCTGTGTGCCAATAACGTTACAGTATTTAAACATACAGCTTGGCAAATTTTGGCAAATATTTTTGCCCAGAAGAAAAAAGAGCGACAACAACTACCGATAACTATGTTCTTCTCTCAAAATAAAAAAACACACCTGCAGCACAGGCTTCAGAAGGAAACGCCACTAGAGAGCGGAGTCAGGCCGCAGCGTCACAGTCAGAGGAACAGTGAAATACACGAGTCACAATTTGTCCTACTGTACTTCATATTTATGATTAAAATGATTATTTTACTGTAGTTATTTGTAAAAAAGCGTTATATTTGTTTTAAAAAAAATGCTTAGGCCAGAAAACGGGTTTTGTTCTTTGGTTTCAATGTAGAGTATTTAATTATGCTGTATAATAATTGTAAAAAAATAAAGGTAACTGCTTCACGGATTTCGCCTATCACGGGTTCTTTTCGGAACGCAACCCCGCGAAAAACGAGGGTTCGCTGTACTACAGTAAATATATTTGATATTTATTGTAGCATTACACAGAGGTGGGTAGAGTACTCAAACATCGACTAACATTTGTAATGTACTTGTATTGTTTATAAGTTAGATGGGAATGAGGCGACAGCTAGTTCTGAGATTGTGGCTTGTTTATTGTTGTCATAGCAACTCCATAACAACCTCCTGAACAGGATGCTGTCAATTACAACACCAACTGTAGACCAAAAGAAATGTAGGTAGAAGCATAAAATTATTATTAAATTATGAAAAAAGTCTGTTTGCCTTACACTGTAAAACAAATCCATATCTTTAACAGTGATAAGCAGTAAAATTTACAGGAAACACCCATACACTATATAAAACAACTTAAAATTTGATGTGAAATTGCCGTAAATAACTTAACTGACAAAAACAGTAATTTATACATTTTACATTTTTTATATGTTGTTTTGGTGTTCATTTTAATTAAAAGAATTTTTTTTAAGTGAAACACCGACTCCAGCACCATTTTAACCATAAAATCACCAATAACAAAGCCATCTAACCATGAAAGAAAGAAATGTTTTACCTGTAATTTTGACTGAAAAATTTAAATGTGTTTTTATAGTGTAGAAACAACGCTTAAAGACTCCATTTCCAGCAGGATTTATGAACATCAGCTGGAGATTTTGGAAAAAACAGAAAAATTAATACAATTATTATAGTAAAATCTGCAACTGTGAGTGTAGCTGTGCAACAAAATAGGCAGGAATCTCATAATTTCACTACAAATGTTTATCGTAAACACAAATTAAATAATGTTAAAACACATTTTCTTCCAAAAATCTGTTTCCATGTTGATAAACAGAATAAAGGAACTTGTGTTATAACTGTGCACAGACTAAGTGAAGAAAGTTTTTCCATCAATAACATCTAAAGTGGATTTGTTGCTTATAACTTTGTCATCGTCTACTTTAGTTCGTTTTCAATCCAAGTAACTTTCCTTGAACATAAATCATTGTCAGGTGGCCCTGTACATCCTGCAGCTGCCCTTAGAGTTTCTGCACTGATAAATGACATTATTACCCCTCCATGCTGTCGTTTATGCTCTTAAAGGGACAGAGTGATAAACAGAGACACCATTCGAGGGAAAAGGATGCTTTACGCTGAGCCACTTGAAACAAGATTTTTATCAACACCTTCGTACAAAATCAGGTATTTTACTTTAATAAGAAGGAAGGTGATAAAGATTTAAGCTCCTGTCATTCAGAGTGGCTCATTTTGAATGACTGGTAGTTATGTGCCTGTTAATTTGGACACAGCTGACATAAAATCTTCTTTTTATAAGATCCAATCTGTTGTATTTTCCACCTTGTTGGTTTACAACGTCCAGGATTTATCATGGAGCAGCACAGAGTTTCTGTCCTTCATGTATCTGGAGTAAAGGAAGTGATTTACTGTGTTTATGATTTTAAAAATAAAAATCCACACATAACATCAATTTGAGAATCATTCAGATCAGAATTCAACTCCAATTTCAACGACTGAAAAGGTAAATAGATTAAAATTTTTTTATTTACGTCATTTTTAACTTTTTCATACACAAGTAAAAAAAACACAATGCTGACAAGGAAAAAAAACAAAAAAAGGAAAGTCTCTATGCTAATTGGTCATATTGTGTTTTTATTATGTTGTCGCATTAAACACGTCTCATTGTTTTTAAACCTTTTCGCTCAACTTCAAATGAAATACATTTATTTTACCTAAACCGAAGTCCTCACACCTCTGCCTTTCTCTCTGCCATGCTACAGCTAACTCCCTAAAGCTAGTTTAGCTAGGTCTCTAACCTAGCTTTAGGTCAGGTGGCTAATCTGAAGTCACTTAAAGCTAACTAGTTTTAGGTGGGAATGCTGAAGCTAGTTAGCATTGCCACCCATAATGGTGGATAAACTGTTTTAATATAAAGGTAAGTTGTTTCTCACACCATTAGCATATTTAGCAGCATGTACATGTGATTGATTGACAGCACTAAGATCATCTTCCAGGCTCTGATTGGTTGTTTTTTTTGCTGATTGCAATAGTAGGTTAGGAAGGAGGTGGAGACAGATTATCTGTTTCTTAAACTGTCACGACATAGTGACAGTTTTAACAAATATGTGAAAAAATATTTAGTTTATAAAAGTTACATCCTGCAGATTTAAAACAGAGATCAGGCCTGTGCTGTGGAACAAACTCCCCGACACCAGACATTTATAAAACCCACTTTAAAACTTTTATTATTTGGCTTCTTACCATGGAGAGTTCAGACTGTTCTAATTATATTTCTCACTTAAGTTTTTAACGTTATTCTTTCTTTTTGAAATGCCATGTATTCCTTTGTTTTTGGCTGTTGTAAATAAATGTGACATTTACACTAAAATGATGTTAAAAGAAACTAAGAGAAACATAAGAAAGGTAAAAAAATTAACACCTTTAAAAGACACAAAAAAGTGGGAAGTGAAAACAAGGTAACATTTTGAGGTAAATCTGAAGTAAAATTCATCTTTTGACAAAATCACTAAAGTTCTTTATTAAAATGAATCAAGCAAATTGTATTTTGTTTTTTATCTTGTCACTTAAACTGTTTTGAAGAAGAGGGAAAACTAAAACAAAGTAAAAAAAAAAAATGTCAGACTCATTTTGGAGCATTTTCATTCTGACCTCTTCATCCTTCTTCCTTTGCCTCATTCAGCCTCCTCTTCCTCTCTGTCTGCTCCTCTTCTTCTACTTCTCTCTCCACTCCAAGAAGTCCAGCTTCAAGTTCATACTGGTCGTTATTTCCCCACCGAGAGATATTCACCTCCACTAAGAGCTCATCTCTCTCTGTCTTTCTCTGAGTCCAGCTTCAGTTTGATCGTTATTAGTCCTGAGAGACAAATGATTACCCTCCGACTCTCCTTTTTGCCCCTCTTCCTTCTCTGTTTTACTTTTTTCTTTCTTTCTCTGACCTGAACTCCACCCTTCACCTGCTCCTCCTTTTCCTTCATCTCTGCAGCACAAAACTTCCAGTCAGAAGTTACACTGCAAAAAGTATTTTTGGTCTAGTTTCTAGTGCAAATATCCAGAGTTGGTTTTATTTACTTGAATAACTTTCTTTTTTTTTTTTTTGGAGAAAAAAAAAATTACTTTTAGGAGTATTTTTACTACGCTGTACTTTTTACTTTTACTTTTATAATTTTATTATGAAGTATTTCTACTCTTACTTTAGTAAAATTTCTGGATTTTTCACCCACTGAGAAAAAACAAACAAACATGTTTTAACCAAAAAGTTGTATAAAGTTTTTTATTGAAAGAAACCGATTTGGAAAAATCTTCTTGATTGATTTTGTTAATTTTTGTTACTTATATAAATAATTGTTATTTGGGCCTTAAAACACCAAAATTTCCACTTAGAAGTATATTTTGGTTCATCTGATGGTGTATTTTAATACTTTTTTACTCTTACTGGAGCAGAGTTTGGTAGTAACTGTTTACATTTACTCAATTACATTTACTTGAGTAACTTTTTTGGGGAAACAAATGTAGAATAGAAATATTTTTATTCTACATTAACTGTAGTGAAACTGATTTGAGCCAATAAAAAACAACTTCCTGTCTGATGAGTTTTTAAAATCTCCTTCAGGCTCCTCATCTGTTTCCTTTTTTCTGTTCAGTCAGGGTTTCTCAGAGTAATGAGATTACACAGGATTAGAGAACCCAGTCTGCCTGTAATCCACACCACTCAATCCCATTTCACTGTTTAAACGCTCACTTCTAATTCTCTGGGTTTTGTTCTTCTGTCGCCTTTTCTCCTCTAATCCTCATCTTCCTCTTCTTCTTCTGTGGTATAAATCTCTCAGGCTCATTTAGTTATCCAGTTATAAAATCTCATTTTTTATTTCATTTTCTTTTTTGTCTTTATCATGTTCAGAACAGTGAGGAAACCTTAAAAAGTCATTTTAAAATGACACAAACTGATTAAAATACTTTTTCAGTTAAATAAGATGATTGTTTAATTACAAATAAAAACATATTTTTCAATAAAAACGGCTTCTAACACATATATTAAGTTATGATCTTTATAAGTTAGGCTCAAGATTGCTGAGTTCAACAGATAGTTATTGTTTGCTAAAAAAATCTGGCAGCTCATTCAGTGCTGTATTCAAAATTACTGGAAAGTTTAGTGGAAGGAGAAAGTGTGGGGTTCATGTGACAGTGGTAACTGCAGCTATGAGAGGATTGTAAAGCCACCAAACGGAGACGTATTATTGAATTGGAAAATGACATCAACAAATTTTTTTTTTTTTTTTGCGTTTTATTATTTCATTCGCTGCCAGATTTTATGGAGATGCAAATTTAATTTCCACACCACAAAAATTATAAATACCCAAATTATTGACCATTTTGACATTGTTTCTGACTGGCCAGCCACTTTAATTTTTATTTTTCTTTCTTTGCAGTAATAAATACTTAAAACATCTTACTCTATAGTTAATATTCAATAAATCAGAAAATATTCTGAGGAACTTTGTTCGTCACATTTTGAATATTTTAATGTTAAATGTCATGTTTTCATTTTTCGGTAAGCAGAAAATCATAACAAAAAATGTTTTAAAACAAGTCTGTAGTAAATTGATATGTGTGTCACTTTGTGATGGAGAGATAAGATTAATTAATGTTTCATAAATATTGTAGCTTATTGAATCTGACTGCTATCTTTACAAAGCGATTTAAAGATTTTCTGATTCTGTGTTATATAAAAAAAGAGAGAATAAAAATATTTCCCAAACTTTATTTCCGGTTCCATATTTTCTTCTTTTCTTCCTCCATTCAGTTTCTTTTTGTACTTCCTTAATTCCTTTTCTATTTTTGACTTTCTGACTCTCATCCGTCATTATTTTCTTATTTCCCCTTCAATCTGTTCTTCTTTCCCTTATCTTGACTTTTTGCTCCCTTTCTTCTTGTTTTTGTTTCTGTCTTCCCTTCCCTCTCGTAGTTTTGCGTACATAATCTAAATATTTAAAGTAAACTTTTGTATTTATACAAAATAAGTCAAAGACGACATTATTTCTGCCTTTTTCAGACTGGGAGAGTTTAGAGATTTCAAATAAAAATGTGTTGGAAGTTATACTACATTTTTAAAATGAAATTATTGACTGAATTTACTTATTCATTTTTTTTAGCTTCAATGTTTTAATTTACTGAAATGCTCCTAAATAATCATTTAGTTTTAACCTTTTGATCTTTTCTTTCTTTATCCTTTATATATATATTTTTGCTCTGTCGTCCTTTTCTTCTCCCAAACTTTGACTCACCTTCATCGTCGTTATTTAGGGAACGTGCGTCCATCCCGCCACCAGAGCTCGCGCGTGAGCAACAACTGACCAAAACACGCCGCTCGCATGCGCGTGCGCGCGCTCTCAAACACGTGCTGTTTGTTCGATGTCCGGACGAAAAATGATGCGGAAGAAAAACACAAACTTCCCGTTTTGGAGAGAGTGAAGCGGCTCGTGAGAAAGTTTATGAAAGAGAGAGATGCGACCGATAATAGACGCACGCGCACATACGCACGGGCCTTCCTCTCCAGGTCTGCTCTGATTGGTCCATCGGTGTGTCTGTCATCCGCGCGGAAGGCGGAGGCTGACCTGGAGTCTGATCCAGGCTGCTTTACGCACAGACCGGACAGTCCACGCACGGATTTCCACGGCGAGACTTTGTCCCGGATTGGAAGAGTTGAGAAGAAGAGGAGGAACGGAATAAAAGAGGAAGAGGAAAAGTAAAAGGAAAGCAGAGGAACAAGTGGTTTCCAGCTGGAAACTGTCCCACACATCCCACTTCCAGCGCCTCCATGTCGCTCACCGGCTCTCCTACGCTGCTCTCCCCGAGCTCGGGGACGCAAACTCCCGTCGGGCTCTACCGCTCCGCCCCGGAGGCGCTCCACACCTCCTCCGCCGTGTCCACCAGCACCTCCAGCCCGGCGCACATCAACTCCCACTCCCACTCGCTGTCCCCGTCCCCGCGGCTCACCAGCAGCATGCTGAGCGCCTTCCTGCCCGGACCGGGCGGCGCCCTGGGCTCCCTCGGCGGGCTCGGCTCGCTGAGCGGCCTGACCCCCGGCTCCCCGGGCTTGGTGCAGACCTCGTCCGGCGCGGGTCTGTGCAGCGAGTGCAAGCTGGTGGAGGTGCACGGCGTGAAGGTGGCCAGCTTCAACGTGGACGGGCAGGAGCTGATCTGCCTGCCGCAGGTGTTCGACCTCTTCCTGAAGCACCTGGTGGGCGGGCTGCACACCGTCTACACCAAGCTGAAGAGGCTGGACATCACGCCCGTGGTGTGCACCGTGGAGCAGGTGCGCGTCCTGCGGGGGCTCGGCGCCATTCAGCCCGGCGTGAACCGCTGCAAGCTCATCTCCAGGAAGGACTTCGAGACGCTGTACCAGGACTGCACCAGCGCCAGGTCAGTCCGCGGAACCGCCTCGTTTCGGGTTCAGAGCGCAACTTTCAGGGATGCGACTTGAGTTTGAGGACGGGAGAAACGCACTTTGCGCAACTTGCACTTTTTGTTTTGTGGTTTTTATTGCAAGGGCAGTAGTTGTGCACTATTTGTTATCCATTTCGAGCCAATCTGAACTCAATCTGGAAAATTATTGCAATCAGCTAGCAGAGAACCCGAATCGGTTCGGGTCCTTTCAGGAATGCAACTTGAGTTTCAGGTGTTTGTGCAACTTACAGTTTGTTTTTGGTCGTTTTTATTGCAGGGGAAGTAGCTCCGCGCTGTTTATTATCCATTCGACTCAAACTGAACTCAAGGTTCCGACTCCGCCTGGGAAAAATATTGCAATTATGTTTTCTAGCAGAGAAACCGTCTCGGTTCGGGTTCGAAGCGCAACTTTCAGGGATGCAACTTGATTTTTAGGACGGGTGTAACACGTTTTGCGCAACTTAAAGTGTTTCTTTTGTCGTTCTTGCAGCGGAAGCGGCTCCGTACTGTTTACGATCCACTTCGACCCAATCCGAAATGAAGGTTCCGACTCATTCTGGAAAAATATTGCAATTAGCTATCAAAGAACTGGGATCGGTTTGGGTTCAAAGCGCAACTTTCAGGGAGACGTATTGAGTTTCCGGACGGGAGAAACGCACTTTGCGCAACTTTCAGTCATTTTTCTGTCTTTTTTTATTGCAAAGGAAGGAGTTGTGCGCCATTTCGACCCAATCTGTCTGTTAGGACTCAAAGTTCCGAATCATTCTGGATGTACATGTACATTGCAATTTTTAAGTCATAATTTTCCAAGTCAATTGAGTCCAAACTTTATGTAAAAGATTAAAATCAATCAATTGGATTCTCATTTAGATGATGTCCTTATGCTTTTATTTGTCACGTGTTTTTTACACCGCTCAAGAAAGAAAGAAAAAAATGAACCTAAGTTGCACCAGTTTCCTGTTTTTGTTGTTTTTACTGTAGAGTAAATGTATAAAAGAGTCCAAACTGTCACTACAAGTGTTTTTTTATTATTTTTTTTTAGAGTAATTCAGTTAAGGTTTGAGTTATATGTTTAGAAAAGAAGCTGTTAAATAAACATTTAGCAGCTTCGAAATGTTTTTTTTTATAATTTGTGATGTTTCTGAAGGTAATTATATCATTTAATACGTTATTTATCTTCAATAAGTGAGATATTTAAGTAGAGCTTGTGCAGATTATTGTTAAAAACAGTTCAGAATCTGCCATTTTTGTGTTGATTGCTTTGATTGGTGATGAGCAGGTGACATACTAAAAACAATAAAATCTTTCCAGTGTTAATTAAATGCATTAAAACTACAAAAACGTCCACTGTTTTCAGTCTATAAACCCATCAACCAACAGAATGCTTTTAAAAACACTTTTTCTTTCTTTTTTTTTTGTTGTAAAAATCACATGGAGATTCGGTCAGCCATGTTTGCCTCTTGTGTGTTTAGAGATGTTAGAAAAAAAAGAAGATGGACGGATGGATCTCGTAACAGCGAATCAGTATCTTTCATTATTTTCTAGATTAACTTTGCAGCTCGTTGTGAGAGACGTTAAAGGAAGAAGAAAAATAATCGAGTTTGTTTCTTTTTGTAGAACTAAAACCACAGAAAGCAAAAAAGGTGCAGTTTGGAGTCATTATCTGTCGCAGAAACGGTTTGCATGTTTAAAACAAACAAAATGTTGATGTTTTCTTAGAAATGCAGCGTTACAGTGTGAGTCAGTGTGCAAACACGCTACAGCCTCTGTTTCTGATGATAACCAGTGTTTCTTTGCACTTTGTTTTGAAATCTCTTGTTAAAAAGAGCAAAATCTTTGTTTCTATCTTACTGTAATCGGTGCTAGAAGTGTTTTAATTTGTCGAATTCTCCAGATTTGGGTGTTTTTCTGTGTCAGCTGTGAGGAACAGAGCTAATTAGCGGAGCGTGTTTTTGGCAGCAGGATGCAGAGGAGTCTCTTTTGGAGCGTGCAGAGGACTCTGTTTGTGTTAACAGAACTGATAACAGGCTTTATTTTTACACCGGAGCGGGATATTTCCGTCGCTTCGTCTCTGGAAAGGAAGCAGTCGAAACATCGTGCGGGCGGAGAAATGTGGGAGAAATGTTTTGGGTTTATTTTCACTGACTTTTGATTTGATTGGTTGGTTATTTTCATGCATGTTTGAGATATTGGAGAGAAATCTTCTAAGTGCAATGTGCATGGTTGGGTAGTTACTAGTTACATTTACTCAGTTACATTTACTGAGTAACTTTTTGGAAAACAATGTACTTTTAGGAATATTTTTACTATGCTGTACTTTTTACTTTTGCTTGAGTAATTGTATTATGGAGTATTTCTACTCTTACTTGAGTAAAATGTCTGGATTTTCTACCCACTGAATGAAAAACATGTTTTAACGTTTTAACCAAAAATCCACTAGACACAGACACACACCTGCAGTTTCTGTTAAAGTTTCTGAAGTTTTTTATTGAGAGAAACTGATTTGGAAAATGTTCTTTTTCCTGTTTTTGTTATTTTTTAGTTAATTATATGAATTATTGTCATTTTTATCTTTAAAATACCAAAATTTCCACCCGGGGTTATATTTTGGTCCGTCTGATTATGTAGTTTTTAAATATTAAATGATTGATAATTTCAGGACCTGAGCAGACTTCTTACCAAATACTTTTTTACTCTTACTAGAGTAACTTTGGTTAGTCTGTCCTCCTCTGGTGATCCTCAGGGCAGCGGTTTAATCATGGAGTCTGTGGGCGGTTCTGGTTCTGAAGGGACCGGATTTCTGCAGGTTTCAGGTGTTTCTCCGCTTTAACCAAAACATGATTTAAATGAACGGGTCATCAGCAACCTGTTGCCATGGAGATTCAGCCGTTCGGATCAGAAACATCTAGCAGCGACCTGAGCACCTGGAAACGCTTCAGAGTTCCTGAAAAGTTTTGAATTTCATGGAAATTTGTTCCAGTTATGGAAAAGAAAAGAGAAAGAACTTTATCTCCTTCCTTTCATCAGCTCTTCCTGATTCCTTCATTACTTTGTTGCTTCACTCTGTTTCCTCCTATCATTTATTCCTTGATTCAGACTTTCTTTCTTTCAATTGTTTTTCCATTCTTCATCCAACCCTTCCTTCATTCCATCTTCAATTCCTCCATCCTTTCTTCATCATTCTTTCTTTAGTGTTTCCTCCATCTTTCTATTTTCCTGCCTTTCCTTTTCTTTGTTTCTTTAGTACTTCCTTCAATCCTTCCTTTCTTTTCTCTTTCTTTAGATCTTCCTTTTATTCCTTCTGCCTTTCTTTTTGTTTTAGTTCTTTCTTCCATATTTTCTTCATTTCTATCTTTTAGTTCTTCTTTCCATCATACCTTAGCATTCTATCCTTCCTTCCTTTGTTTTGTCCATCCTTCCCTCAAACCTTATTTTTCCTCTCTGTTTTTCAATCCTTTCTTAGTTTTTCTCTTTTCTTCCTTCCATTCTTCAATCCTTCCTCCCTTTCTTTTTCTTTATTTCTTCCTCTCATCCATCCTTTTCTTTTTCTTTCCTTTATTTCTTCCTTCCTTCATTCAAATCTGGAGAGTCTTTTAGGAATGCTCTGCGGATTCTTCCTTTTCTTCCTCCCTGATAAAATAAATCAGGTATAAAACATTATAAGGCTTCACTGTAATCATGGAATCATCCTGGAAAGTCCTGGGAATTTCTCATTTTGTTGGGAACTCTGGTTTTGGTCCCAGTTGGGCTTTTTTTGTTGTTGCAGATGACAGACGGACGGTTTTCAGCTAATAATTAACTGAGTTGCGTTGCTGTGGATCCTTGGTGTGTGACCTCTGCTTTCAGACAAACACACACACACACACACACGCCCACACACACACTGTCCTGCAGTTTATAAAGGATTGAATGTTGTCGTTTTTGTCTTCTGCTGACTTACACAATCACAGGTGCATCTCTGTCTCTTCTTTATTCCTCTCAGTCATTTCTCTCTCTCTCTCTCTCTCTCTCTCTCTCTCTCCCTCGCTCGCCCAGCAGTACATGTCAGAGGTAATAATGGATCATGTGAATGCACATGGAACAACACGGCTGGAGAGCTATTGTTGCTGAACGCGCAGCGAACACACACTCCTCTTCCTCCAATCATATTGACATTCTTCTAATGCCTCCTCTTCCTCCTCCTCCTCTTCCTCCTCCTCCTCCGTTTCGCCCTCTTTAAAGCTCTGGGAAAAGAAAAGCAGAGAAATTAAATAATAACACACACAAACGAAGAGAAAGAAAACTCCCGCTGTGCTCCAACATACTTCATCTCCTCTGTAATCCATGTGAGTGTTTGTGTTTCTGTGTGTGTCAACACGATTACCTCCTAAATCCACTTGTGCTCCCCGACGACGGTTCTCGTTGACCCGTGTTTTGTTTCCTTTTAATTTGAAGTGGTTTCGATGCGGGATTATTAAGGATCCACCGCGTCACCGCGGTGGGAGAACGGGGAAAAGTGAGATTTGTGCCGTTAAAAACAACATTCCCACACGTCTTGTTGAGAAACCAAACATTAGGAGAGCAATTTAAAGCCGATGATGTCATCTCAGTGGCTTTATTAAGTCGACTGATTTATTTTTCTTCACTTTTTAGCAATTATGGGTTTGTAGGAGTCTGAATAATTGGGAAATCCAGTTCTAGAAAGTCATGTTGATGACTTAATTACTTAAATCGGATGTGTTCTAAAAGTTTTAGAACTTCAGCCTTCGAGGATCTCGGAGTGAGAGTGAACTAAAAACAACAAAACACAGTTCAGATTTCTTAAAAAATGATGAAATATTTCTTTAGTTTGACATTTATATAAAGTTGTGGATTAGAAGTTGACACTGCGAGCTAAACAGTTAGTCGCGTTAACTGTCAAGCACTAAACCTAAACATTAGATCTGCTAACGCTAATGAGCTACATAAACATGGAATTTAGCAGAAGCTAATGCTAACACGCTAACTTCAACACGTTATACCGCCTTCAACAGGGTCAAATTTGTTACTGCACTTCTATCCTCATGTTTAGGCTTAAAGGAAGTGACGCTTTGGAACAAGCTTTTCACTCATGGTTTCAGTTTTATATTTGTGGGGTATTGCTAATGCTGTTGCTAATTTAGCCTAATTGATCATTGTGGTCATCAGTAGATTTTAAACTGTTTATTGTGGAGCAATGCATTCTGGGTATAGAATAGGAGAGGAAGTAGAAGTGCTGTGTAAACAGTCTTCACCCACTTCAGAATAAAAGCATGAATGTAAATGTGTATCTTGAAAAAAACTCAAGAGTTGATAACCAAAACTTGAATATGTATGTTAAACTTTATTTAATGAAACCTTCTAAAATAAGTAAGTAAATTAGCGCTGTAGAATTCATCATTGCTCAATGTTTTTCAAAGTTAGCAAAAAATTAGCTACCCTATTAATGTGTTAGCTTAATGCAAGCTTCAGTGACTGTATGAGTTCTTACACTCTTATTCAATTTTCCTTTGGGATCAATAAAGTTTTTTTGAATTTGAATTACAGTGACTATAAATTGTTTATCTTTTCTGTCGTCTTTATTTTCTACCAGGTAAGCGAACTGCTGCCAGATAAACAATATAACAAGGTTCCTCCGATGCTTTTTTGTGGCTTTGTGTGCAGAAAGTTGCTCAATGAAGCAGATTATGTTTGATCAGTAATGTCTGAACAGTGATACATAGCGGCAATTCGGTTCACAAATTCACAAGGACTATTTTCAATGAGCTAATAATTTGGTTTAATTGAATCAATTCTGATTTTAAAGTCATACAGCAAAATTAACTGAATAAATATAACGCAGACATTAGATGGAGACTGTTGGGCTAATTTTGGTGGTGGCCTCCTGCAGAGGTGTGAACACTCAGAGGTGTTGCAGACACACAACAAGGCCTTAGATCCTGCAACAAGCAACAATCACAGTTTAAATCAATCAGCAGGAGCAAGATGATTGTTTTATGAATATTTTTTATCCCTGATGATAATGATTGGAGCAGTTTTATTGGAAAATATGACAGATTTCCTGGTAAAGCTTTAAAATTATGAAAATTTATGACAAGAACAAAAAACATGTGAAAACAGTAATTTATCCAGACTGTACCCCATGTTATGCTGTTTACATTATCAAACAAACTAGCCAGAGTCCCTTTTGTCCATAATGTATTTAGACATTTATTAGCTTGATTTTCAAGTTGATTTTTGATTGATCAAAATTAATAAATTATGAACAAAAAACAAAATCCCACTCATCTTAGAAGGTGAAAAATAGACCTTAATAGATTAAGTGAGGTACATGATAACATTTCCAGATTTATAAGAAAGAAAGTTTAATTTCTCCATCTGGGTGGCGCCAAACATTGTTAAGCTGGATGTGACGATTCTAAAGGCAGATGGACAATCAAACATAGTGCAGCAGGAAGATTTAAACATGTCAGGAGTTTATTAAATGTGTCTCTCTGATTCTGAATTGGCAAAACTTTCCAAGACTTGGAGCAGTCATATTGACTGCCTGGCCAGAAGGGAACCAAGACGAGAAAAGTTTGTTTTTTAGACAAACTTTTCTATGAAGCATAGACAAATTTTATCTGAAACTTGTGATTTTGACCATAAACCAATCAGACCAACGACTTTTCCTGACGTTCGACTCTTTGAATGGTCGATACTGCACATAAAGTTTGTTTTTTATGTTTTAAAAAAAAAACAATAAAATCATGTAAATTTGAAATCAAATATTCTGAAGTTGAAGTATGATAAGTGTGGCAACCCCGATTTAAAGTTTGGCCCGTATTCACGTTGTTTTTAATTGAAGGAAGGGCCGCGTTTGATCTGAGCGAGAGCGACGGAGTGTTTTCTACTTCCTTGTCACCTCTTTGGTTTTCTGTGTGTGTCCGGGTGTGTGTGAGAGGAAGAATCGATAGTGAGTGACAGGAGGGAGGGTTGCTGATGTCGGAGTGTTATTCTGGGCTCTCCTTATCACGACAGGCTGTTAGAGCCCACACACACACACACACACACACAGGCATCACAGCGGTGCACACACACCCACACCGATGATGGAGGTTGTATTGTCTGTAACTCAGGGGGGAGAGAAGTCGTTTTGGTTTGTTGAAGCGTTGCAGAAGAAGCTCCACACACACTCAGCGTGAACTCTTTCTGTCGTTGTGCTGTTTTTCATTCTTTTGCATGGAGCATTAAGTTTTTTTAATGGAACACAGTGGTTTGTGAAAACACACACCGGCTGAAATGTGGTCAGTTGTTGTGCCTGCTTGTCGAGGTGTGTGTGTGAGAGACAATCTAGAAAGCACAAACAGAGCTATCAGTTGTCACTCCGGCTCTGGTTACATGTGCATGCTTGGTTTTGTGTGTCTCGCCGGGGTTCGTGCGCATCGTTTCTGTCTGTGTGTCTGGTTTCAGCTCCGCTTTGTGCTGCTGGTTAATTGATAAAGGTTAAAGCGTTGGCCGGCGGGGAGCCGAGGTCACCCCGCTGCAGTGTGACGGAGTGTGTTAGCGGCCAGCAGCCGGCCGATCGGATCGCGTCGGGTTGTTTCTGAAGCAGCTGTAGCTGCCGATTATCTTGAAAACGATTGTCAGTTAATAAAGCCGCTTTCTACCTAGTTTAATGAAGACTTGGTTTGTGTTTTATGGAAGAAATGTACTCTCAGTAGAATCAGATTCATTGAGTTTATGAACTTTGTTTTTTACTTCAAGTTCACCTGCAAAGCTTTGCGTGCAAATGTGATGACCTTCTGGTGACCCAAGCCAAAAATCGAGTGGCTTTTAGCAAATCAAATCACGTTGCGCTAGGCCAGTGTTGGTTCTTAGCAGTTAGCTGGTTAGCATGGCTAATAAAGATAAGTAAACAAAGATAATTTCAGATCAATTTATTCTCTGCTGAATAATTTCAGCAGGTACTTCTTGACGGACATTTGACTATTAAGTGGGTGAAATGTTTGAGCTGATGACAACTAGAGCGCTACTCACATCTGAAGACGCTCCTGTTGTGAGATGCTAACTAGCTAATTTTAAAGACAACACCTCTAGCCCAGCCCAACGCACTGGTGCCATGTGATCAAAACACCGTGGTTTGATTGGCCAGTATTTGGGCCAGACCAAGATAATTTTGTTTTTGAAGTAATGAGAATAAAATTATAATAATACAAGACTAAGGTTGTAATAATACAAGAGTAAAGATGCAATAGTATGAGAATAAAGTCATAATATGATAGTTGTAATAATATGAGAATAAAGTCGGAATGACACAAGAATAAAGTGGTAATAACATAATAATAAAGTAATATTAGACTAAAGGTGTCATAATTTGATAATTAAGTCGTAATATGGTAATACAATGTGAATGAAGTTGTAATACTTTGAGAATAAAGTTATGATTCCACAAAAATGGTCAATACTATGAGAATGAAGTCGTAACACAATGACAAAAATTTGTAATGCGAGAATAAAGTTGTAAGAGGACAAAAATAAAGCATAAAATATAGTAATACTATAAAAATTAAATGGGTGCCCAAAAATGATCATATAGTGTGTAATTTCACAGGATAAAAATTATTTATATGTTAATTGTCTAAAAGGTTCAGATTTTAAAGAGACTTTTTCTTCCGTGGTACTGTATTTGGTTATGACTAATAAATACTAAAGTTGCACAGTACTACTATAATTACCACTTTTAGTTTAAAAGCATAGATGGAATAACTGTTATAACAGCTGCTAAAACATAAAATGTTTAGATAAACAACTTAACATTTACTCCAGGTTTGAACTCTTCTCTTCCTTTTAAAAGCTTTTGCTTCAACTCGCTGTTTGAATCTGTCTCTTTAAAACGCGCTCGGCTCATCCTGGGTTATCACAAGCATGTCTGGTGCAAAGTGAGCAGCTTTTTCACATCTTGTGTTCAGTTTAATGTTTTTCACAGTTTGCCATCCTGCAACCTGGTGGCTGAGTGTGTGTGCCTGCGAGTCTCAGGGGCCGAAAAAGTGGTTTCATGCTTCAGTTACCGTCCTACCGACCAGCCGGGACGAGAGACGCTGGAAAGATGCTCTCTCTCTCTCCCTTGTCTCTGTTTTCTGTATGAAAACAGAGGAGAGTGAAGGATCACAGAGGGAGAGGTGAAGATCAAAGCAAGAAATATGACCCTCTGTCACCATGGAAAAGAACCGATCCTCTTCGTTGCTGCGTGTGTGTGTGTGTGTGTGTCAGGATTGAACAAAACATCGAGAGGGGAGAGGCAGGTCAGTGTGTGTGTGTTGAAAATAGATAATGTTACACAAAGGCTGTTTCAGTCTGCAAGTTTTCAGCAACTGAAACTGCTCTTTGTTTGCGTGAAAAAACAGAAAATGCGCATTCTCTGCTTCTTTTTGGTTTCTTCATCTTTCTTTTTTAGTTGAGCCAACATCTAAATTATTTATTGCAGCCAACATCTGGGCAGCTGCAGGGCAGAGTCTCAGCTGCATGTTAACCCCAACAGAGATAATTATTAGCTTCATTTATTAGGCACAGAAACAAAGTAATTTTGTCCTGATAATTTTTATACTCAATTTCAAGTACATCCACCAGCAAAATATCAGTAAATAATTTTAATTTTTATATTAACTGATGATAAGCTAAAAGTTTTTTGGTCTTGAGTTAATTATCTTCAACATTTTTAGCCTTCTGGTTTGGAACAGCAAAAGATTAGACAGACTGGTGAGACTCTTTATGTGTGGTTAGGCCAAATGACGGTGCTTTAATGAATGAAATGCGTCTGAAACTTTTGATAAAGCAAGAAGATGTTATAGAGGAAATGCTGAGGAGAACGAGGGGGTCTAAAATCACCAATGTTCAAATTTATACCTAGAAACATGGGCAAGAAACGGTTGCAAAGTTTTGGTGGTTTTAAATAAATAGCAGTTAATCATCAGCGTAAAGAGAAACTTTCATTTTGATATTTCAAAAATCTCTAAATCTCATCACAGAAAAATACCTAACAACACAATATAGATGAAACATAAGCTAAATTTAGTTATATAACTAAAATAAATCTTATTACACAGAAAAAATGTCTGGGGTACACACTTATGACAAAGAATAAATGTAGTTTTTGGGGGGTTTTGTGTAAATTAGGGAGTAAATATTTAAAATCATAAAATATAGCTTAATAAGCATCAATACGCATAGTGGAAACCGTTTTAGCACTTCTGCAGAATATTTACAGTCTTCCTTATTTCCCCTTAGAGATGCAGCCAATCAGAGACAAGGAAAATGAATGGCGCTCTTGGATTGGTTGCTTTTCAAGCGACAGCCAATAGGATGTCAAGTAGCTTTGCACTAATGAATTTCAGCTTCATTTTCCTTCAAATATTTAAAAAGTATTTAAAAAACCGTAACACCATTTCAAAGACAAGCTTACATTTTTAATCTTTACAGTTTTTCATGTACCCAAAACTCTGAGAAACAAAGAGTTTGTTTATTTGAACACTTTTTAAACTTGTTTTTACAAACCTCCATTTTCCCCAGTAAAACAGCTTCGGTTTGGCGTGAACAGCTGTTAGAAACGACTTTTTTCCCTCCCCAGATGTGTCTGGTTTATAGAGGAAGCAGTCCAAGCAGCAGAGAGACATGAAGGGTTGAAGTAGGTGAAAGATGAAGGAGGATGGGTTGTTGTCTGCAACAAGATTATTAGATTCCTGTGAGCACACACTTCAACACACAAACACACAGTCTCTTAGGTGCACTTAGCAGATTGGTTTAGAAATTGCATTAGGGAGTGTCGCAACAGCTTTTCCTCTCGTTCACCTGGTAATCTCTCTATCCCACCTCCTCCCTTCGTCATATCTCAACTCTTCCTCTCACCTCCTCTTCTCGCTGAGTTTAATCCCATTTCTTCCCTCTTTCTTTCCCTGTTCTGTTCGTTTTATCTCTTCCACCTCTCCGTTCTGTTTTTTATTCAATCTTCTTGTCATTTACTCCTCCCTCCCTCCACCTGGTCTTATCTCTATTTATTGTGACAGCTTGTCAGAGGTGCGCGCGCGCGCGTTTTAAGAGGGGAAAGAAAAAGAAAAGCGGGCGACAGATTTACAGTTTACGGCGAGCGGCGTCCGTGAGCCGCGATATCAAAGAGAGAGACAGCGAGGAGGAGGAGAACGAGGAGGTCAGAGGCGAAGGAGGAGATGAAAGGAGAGCGGAGAAGAAGAGTTGAGAGAGGGTAAAGAGAGGGCAGTGAGGGGATGACGGGTGATGTGTGTGCGCTCCCCCAACAGACAACATGTTATTAATAAAAACAGGAAGAAAACGTAATTATCATCCACTCTGAGAGAGGCAGAGTGTCTGTTTGTCAGTGTGTTATTACAAACATAATTATAGCAGAAATCAATTAAAAACATGACAAGAGCATACATGCACTTCCACGTGTGTGTCGCCCACCAGCAACTTCACCAAATTATCACTTAAAACTTTGTAATTTGTAATTAGGAGTGTAGGAACATGTCAGGAAGCCTACAAGTGTTCTTTCTCGTAACGGATGTAAGACGCTTTTCCCTCAAAACATACTCCATTTTTCAGTTTTTAAGAAAGCGCCTGGTTTTCGGAGAGTGCGTGTGTGTGTGCGTGTGGGCGTGCGCTCATCACCACCCCGCGCGTCAAAAATCCTTCCCAGACAGCTTGTTATTAATGCAAACGTATAATAATCCATTTAGAAACATGTCATCATGATTAGAATAATAACAGTGGTTAAACCGACTGAGACGTTTATGGAGGAAGGAGTTCTCATCAGTTTGGCTAAGTGTGTGTGGGTGTGTGTGTGTGTGTGGGGGTGTGTGTGTGTGTGTGTGTGAGCAAACAAACATGTTAGCGCTTCAGTCGACTGCCAACTTTCCAAACTTCTGTTGTTTCTTCTTTTGTTTACGTATAAAAAGATTCGGGACAAGAAAATGAAGTTATAACAAACACTCTCTGCCAAACACAGATCGGGATTTGACAAGTTAGTCATGAAAATTACAGATTTCTCTCATCAAGAGTTGAAGTCTTCACCTGAATTTGGGAAAGTCGGTTGACCCGAAACTAAAATTATGCTGTTAAAATCAGTGAAGTTCCTCATTATTTCGAATATTGACAGCGCGTGTTTGTAGCTGGCTATAAACCACAACGCCACAAATGTATGCGGTGTTGGACTGGTGTACTGGATTAGAAAAATTGGTTTCCAACATTTTAGTTTTGACACAGTGGATGACTTTATAAAGATTTGTTTTCCGCTACAGGAGCCTTTTCCAGGAACAAGAGAGATTTTCTGGATTTGCCCCTCTGTGGTTTGACTAGATTTACTGAAGCATAAATAAAGAAGTGAGAAAGTTATTCTTGAAAAACGTCTCGGTTGAGATATAGTACTTGGGGAATAAAACCTTCATTCAATGTGAAGTTTTATGGTTTTAAATTATTTGTATTGTAATAAAAACTACAAACTCCATTTTAAGAAATACATGCTACAAATTTTATCTATGAATGCATTACAATTCAGTTTCATAGTGTATGCGCTGTGATATAAACACAAACGTTTTGTGACTAGAGCTGTTTCTCCTACTTTCTCAGGCGATATATCACAAAGTGTATATCTCTGAAATCCCTTTAAATTTTGTTAGTTTGCTGTGATTATATTTACATTATGAAATGTAGTTTTTGTGACGGAATAATTGCTTCTTGTTTTATTGATAAAATTCGCATCTTTGAATTCAGTGGTGGAAGATTTGAGTTAATTGATAAATCAGCCCTGATCTTCATTAATTCTTGGAGATCGACGATTGGCTGATACCTGCATGTGAAACCGATCTTATCCACCGATCCAATCTACCTCCGCAAATATGTCAAAGTCAGCCAGTCCTCTTTTGCTGTTCCTGTTCCCCTCCTCACCTGTGGGGGCGCTTCGCCAAGAGCCACTGAAAGAAATGACACAAAAACCTTCAAAAAAGACATGAGCACAACTTTCTTCTTCATGAAATGTAAACAAAAATGTGTAAGAGTTTGATTACGCGTTCACACCTCCCCAAACAAAGTGGACTTTCTAGACAGATGAACTAAACGGCTCTAAGCTGTGAACGAGTCTCAGTTGGGGAGAACTGTTCTTCGTTTTTACCTCTTTGCTTGCGTATAATGCTCTGCTCAACGTCTGCTATTGTTGCTTTTATTTAAAATGATTTAATCTGGAAATACGAGGGATTGAAATGGGTGGATTATTTCGTATTGAATAGTGCAGAAGAGGATTTTTGTTTCTGCGAAACCAACTCAAGTCGATTTTTCTTTTATTATGCTTGTAAATTACACATATCCCTGAAATTTTAATACACGCACACCGATGCTATTGCTGCTGTTGACGCTCAAGACGTAACCGGCAGAATCCGGTTAAAGGATTTTCAAAATAAAAGATCCCCCAGACTCAATACATAAAACGGAAGTATTTAATTATTTCTTGCGCGGCCCGGTACCAATTGGTCCAGTCCGCGGCCCGGGGGTTGGAGACCACTGGTCTAAATGATTGGAAAAGTTCTGTCCATGTACCATAGGAGTTTTCTTTCATCCTGTTGACTTGAACCATCTGCGCTCCAAACACCTGGAGTAAACTTTGGTTCTTTCTCTTGCATCTTATTCAAAGGACTTCCAGTCTTTGGAAACTTGTAGCGGTGAACTGATAGCTGGTTCGTCTTCCTCAAACAGTCCAGAAACATGAATGTTGATTCAGTGATGATGTTAAATTGCTCCTTTGTTCTTGGTGTGTGGGTGCTCTGACAGTGGTGACCTGTCCGCGGTGCAGCCAAACTCCCACTGAATGACGGGCTGGGAGTTTCCCCCCTTCAGCCCCAAACCAACACAAAGAGCTAGTTTTGATCAACAGTTGTCTGTTTTATATCCTCCATTGTCTTCTCAGTAGATAATCTTCACTCTGGTTGGTTAAGCCGCGTCCTTTCACTTTAAAAACCCAAATCTCTCTGTGGTCCTATTATGAAACACAATGAACCCTTGAAACGCTCCGCTTTTGAAGTTAACATTTACGCTCTTCCTCAACGTTGCCATGCCAGAATCAGAAATGGTATTTTAAAATGTCATTCCGACTTACTAAACTTTACCCACACCTGCGCATTAGCATAAAAATGACTTGTTCTGTCCTTATATTTACATTTTTTGCAGCCAGTAAAGCCCTCTCTGTTGTTTTTGTCAGTCATCAACAGCAGGAAGGGTTCCTCGTGTGAATATGTGAAGACGTTGCTTTTTTAGCCACGAGCTTGTCATTCAGGAGCAGCACAGTACATCTGTGTGTGAGTGTATTTGCATCTTAACTTGCCCATATATGTGATTTCCCACTGAATGCTGCTGTTTGTGTGCGCGCTGGCAGACATGCTGTCGTTTTGATAGCTTGTCATTGAAGCGATACGGCCCACTGTAATTTTCTACTCAAAGGAAACAATGCAACAATACATACTTCACTGTCAAAAAGCCCTTCATGCTGTGTGTGTGTGTGTTTGTTTGGTGGGTGTCCCTGCTTGTGTCAATACAACTGGCCCCAGTTTGTGCAACATTTCGGAGTCTTTTTATTTCTCTTTCTTATTTCTGTTCCTGCTATTTCTCTACATACTTGACATATTAGTGTCACATCAATCTGTGTGGAAAAAATGTTTATTCTAAGTAAAATTACGCTATAGTATGGCTTCACTTTGACAAGATGTTAAAAAAAAACACACTTGTGTGTGAGTTATAAAGAATCAAAGTAAAAACATAACGCATAAATTCCCTGCAGGAGGATAATAAAGTGAAATTAAACCACAGGTAAAGCCAGTAAAGTCACATACTGCAACCTAACATAAAAGCACAGTGAAGCCAATAAAACCACATACTGTAACATGAAAGCACAGTGAAACACAGAGCAGTCACTCATAAAGACCCGAACTGTTCATTCATTAACTGTGTTTTTTAATTATGGCTCAGGCCGCTTTATATAGGAAATGTCTGGTTCTGTTGTGCTAACTTTAAATGGTTTCATTTGACCATTTTTTCTGCTAATTGGCAGTCTGCCTCCAGCTTTATTTTTATTTTTACAAACAATGTTTCAGTTGTAAGTTTGGCTATCAGGCTGATCAAATTGTATTTTTAAAATATAGATGTTACATTGTGCAGATTTAGCAGATAATTTAATTTCCAATTGAAAAATGAGTCAAAATTCTTGCTTTTAACAAGTTAAGTTGTTTAGCAAAGATTTTTAAGATTTTTTATTTAGCTAAATCATAATGGTTTAAAGGTTGCTTTAATCATGTGTTAATATTAATGTTTACAAGCAGCCATAAGAAGCTAGCTGCAGCAGCTAGCTAGCTGTGTTGCCTAGCTAATGATTTTTACTAGCTTGGAGGTTCAAACAACCATAAACAGAAGCACAAAAGTTTATGTCTATAAATCATTGATTAAATTATAGACACCTTTTGATTTGACTAATTTCAAATCTACACTGAGCTTTAAATCTAGATTTAATGTTCCAGATTTACAGTTCACAGATTTAGCAGATTATTTAATTTTGAATATAAACAAACTAAACAATTTAAAATATTTTTCATATCATATTGATTGAAGGATTGTTTTAATTATGTGTTAATGTAAATATTTACAGGCAGATGTAAGAAGCTAAGTCTGACAGCTAGCTAGCTGTTTTACCTAGCTAACCTGTTTTACAAGCTTGGAGGCTCAAATAATCATTAATATAAACACAAAACTTTATTTTGCTAAATAGTTGATGTAATTATATAAACCGTTTGATTAACTGATTGATTTTAAATCTATACTGGACAATGAATATAGATTATCTCTTATGTCTCATAAAGAGCTAGCTAAGTAGTTTGACATGCAACCTGATAAAAGCTGAAGATACTTAAAATTAGCATTTTTTTATCATCTTTTATCTTATAAACTCTGTGTAACCTATTATTTAACTAAAATATTCTAATTCATGACTGAAACACACAAAAATGTATTTTCTAGCGCATGTAGCAATTAGCTTGAATGCTAACTTCAGCTAAATCCAATCGTACAACAATTTAATGTAAAAATGCCACTTTCCCATGTCATGTCAATTAGTGTAAAAACATTTGGAAAATAAAACCCTGGTTAATTTCTACAACATAAGGCAAAAAAGGTACCAGCAGTGTTAAAGGAATTTAAGTCTGAAGTTTAGGTGTTTTAAACTGTTAATTTTATGATCCAATCTGAAGTAACCAAATGATAAAATACCAGAATTTATTATCAAGAGCTTAAAATGAAGCATAACTGAACTGCAGAGTTTTAGAAATGACCATCAAAAAGTATATTCATGAAGAAAATTCACAGTAACAGTAGATGGTCTCAGTTTATGCATAATTTGAGAAATATTCAAACATCTGGCCGCCAAAGTGGCCATAACTGGTTATGGCCACTTTGTTATTCCTGCAGTGTCTGAAGAAAATAATTAAATGTATTTTAAGAGTACTTTGTCACTTATCTTCATTTGTGATCTTCATCAAACTAATTCAGGCCTGGATAATGTTGGATTAAAGCTATTTGGGTTGTTTTTGTATATTTATTCCAGTAAAAGCAATAAATATTGTTTTTATTTAAAACTGTCCTAGAAGACATCATTTTTTAACGCCCTTGATTTTACTAAATCTTAATCTAGTGTGTAAAATTTTCACATTTGACACACCAGCTTCCAGTCAGACAGCAGAGAAAAACTGCGAGTTTATCCCTAAATGATACCAGCTGACACAAGTCAGTGATTCAAGGACCGAAAGTAATCAAAATCCATTAGCTTTGAATATAAACCCTTCAAATCTTAATCAAATTTATGAAATCTTAAACTGGTTGGACACAGCAGTGAAACGCCCGCAGACAGCAGCTCTGCGCTAATCTAAGATCGCATTAATCATTGATTCGGTGTCTGGCTGTAATTGATATGTAAATAGCATGTTTAACCTCCATTTACATGTGCGTTTTTGCGCCGCGGCCCCACACTAACGAGTGTGTGTTTGTGAGAACGGCGAGGCGAGTGTGGGAGTGCAAGAGGCATGTTGAAGGAACGGAGAGGGGGGTCGCCTCTAAGTTACAAAAGAAGTTAATTAAAAATGAAAAAAGAGAACGAAGGGGGCGCGGGAGGAGTGGACGGAAGAGGGAGGGGTAGACGAAGGGAGGAAGGAAATAAAAAAGGAGTGAAGCAGGGGAAGGAATAGAGGGAGGGAAGCGGTGTTTTATTGAAAACGGGTGGACAAACAGTGGGTAATTGGCTGGGGCTGCAGGGGCTAAAGGAGAGGTTCAAAGAGAGAGCGATGGAGAGCAAATTAACAGATAGTGGAGGAGGAAGGGAAAGAGATGACTGGGGGAAAACATGAGGAAAAAAGAAAGTGTTGACTCAGACGAGATGGTTGGATAAAACTCACCTATCGCCAATTTGTAGTTGTAGAACATCTCATCACCTGAAGACGTTTCATCTGAAAGGTTTCCGTGGCTTTTTGGCTACAATCATTTCTACACTGTTAAGGAACCATTTATTTTAAATTTCAAATAATGTTCTAAGTGCCTTCTTGAAGTGGCACCTTTAATGTAAATAAAATATCCTGAGGAGTTTTCAAAGTTTAAAAGAAGAATCCCTTATTGGTCATTCAAGTTAGCATGAATATTTACACTTTGTCAGAAATCATACAGAACATCTCAAAACGCTTTTTTCCAAAAAAAACAAAACATGCTTTCACATTTCAGGTTAAACTTTCAGGCGACGTCATGAAACTGGAAGTTAAGCTGGAAGGTGATTGGGCGAAATTCAGCCTGGTTTCAGTGATTGGTCAGAAAAGAAGGAAAACGTTAAGATGATTGGTTGGAAACAAGAACGTTGCGATAACTGGTGAAAAATCTACGAACCTGTGCGAATAATAAGTGAATTCAGTTTAGGAGGTGCGTTTAAAACGCCTACTAAACTTTAGGTGTCCTGGAGGGACGATTAATGATTTTATATTGATTGTAATAATGTGCTTAGCTGATCAATTTAACCATTATGTCCAACAATGAAGCAACAAACATTAAATCGGTAAAAAAAGCTAAAAAATCGGATAAAACTTTAGAGTCAAGCGTTTAATTATGTTCACACATTATTTCTACTCTGATGTAAATAAATGATGAAATTTTCTGTGTATCCTTAAGGAAATGTTTTGTAGTAAGATTAAAAAAGTAAGTGTTTTTTTTTCTTAATTGGACTAAAGGTATTTTAGACCATCAACCTGGGCAATCACTGATGGTTTATTGCGTTTACCTCTCTGTTCAGGACTGGTTTTATCAAGGTGCTTCGTCATTATCGGTCACTACCAGTAGCAGTGTGATTGTCCATAAACATTTATAAATGAAAATGTTTCAGTTTATTCTTATTTTCTCAACCAAACCTCTAAAATCATCCCCAATTTCCACATGAAACACTAAAATCCTTTGAGCCGGGGCGTTTAGGCGTCATCCCTGCACTTCAGGTAAACGTGTATCTCTGTTTTATTAGCATTTGGTGTGAGCATATCTGTGAAGTGTGTGTGTGTGTGTCTTGTGTGTGTGTGCTGACTAAGGCTTATCAGATTCTCAAGGGGCCCAAAAAAAAAGCCAGAAGAAAGAGAGGGGCAAGAGGGAAAAAAAAAGAGGAGGATGGAGGTATTCTCTGCCTCGCTGTCTGATTGAATGGAAGCTGAAAGGTCACGACCTCTTTCTAAACACTCCACGGTTCTCAGCATTAATCAAATAACACTCACACACACATCGGCGAGCGCGCACACACTCTCCTCACACTCCTGCGCTGACCTTCACACTGCGAACACGCATAAGTTTGAAAACGAGTCGGGCTTACGCAGGCAGATGCAAATGGTGCTTACACACACACACACACGCACGCACACACACAGCCAGGTGAATTTAGATGGGATTAGACACACATACCACACTGTATAAACAGCGTCAAACGCCCTGTGTGTGTGTGCGTGTGTGTGGGTGGTTGTAACAGTGACATCTGCACCGTTGGCTAAACAGCTTGCGAATATGCTGATAAAAACAACGCCGGCAGCCAAATTTACAGCACCTATAAAACACACATCCACACACACACACACCCCTACACTCGGAGGGCGTATTACGGTGAGATTTACGGTGTGTCTGTGTGTGTGTTTGGCTTTATTGCAGTTTACAGGATGGTAAGAGCGTCTATGTAAGCAACAACAACTATCTGTGTGTGAGGCAGGGAGCTGTGTGTCTGTTCTGCTTGACTTTCTCTTTAATTTTTTATTTTTGTGTGTGTTACTTTGTGTTTGTAACCTTTGGTTCGTTGTGTCCGGTGTTTGTGCAGCTTGGTTCTGCTCATTGTGGAACGTCTCGTTTCATTTGAAACTTTCTCAAAGGATGCGTCTCTCCAAAACGCTCCAGACAAATCAATCTTTAGCCAGACGGTCTGAAATGTTGGAGCAGGAGCAGCTTTTTTTTTCTTGCATTCACACCAGGTCTGATTAATCCGTTTCAATCAAACTATAGTTTGTTTGTTTAAAACGTAAGGATGCACCGATCCACTTTTTTCACTTCCGATATCTGAGGTTTAGTATCGGCCGATACCAATCTGAAACAGAAAAACAGAGCTACATTGTTTTAAAACGTTTCTCTTTTTTAAACACACTGAATTACATGTTTATTTGATAACTCTGCACCACTACAGCACACTAAAATACACCAATAGCTTCACAAGCTTGGTCAAACATTTAAAAACCATTCAACCGAGTAACAGCCAAAATAAATAATACAGAAATAAATAATGGGTTGCCTACCTTGTTCAAACATAAAAAAATAAACTGCAACAAAGACGGTTCAGATAGTGAAATTAGGAATTTTAAATAAAATGTAAAATAAATAATAAAGCGTGATGTCACTCAGAGCTCAACGAATAGAACTAGACTAAATAGATCCGCCCCCATGGATGTCATCGATGCTCAATCTAGAATATTTTTCAATATCGGGACCGATACTGATATTAATATTGGATTGGTGCATCTCTATAGAAAGTTCGGTTCATTTGGAGAGGATTGAATGTGTAATCGAACTCCAAAAAAGTGAACTCTAGTCCGCCTAAAAACCTAGATATCGGTTTGGTTGAAGTGAACTCTGGTGCGGTTTGAATACGTGTGTGAACGCCAAGCGGACCGGATACCGCTCCAAAGGGAGGAACTTGTTCATTCCAGTGAAATTGTGATTGTTTTAATCACAGTGAAAAAAAGCCGAATAAATCTCATGCAGTTGCTTGTTTGGCGCGCTAACATAAGACTCTGAATGAGCAGCAAGTAGATATGGCAAGCTGTTTTTAATTTAATTAGAAACAAACCGATCGCTAATTCCAATTTAAATCCAAACTGAGTGGAAGTTTCTCCTTGTAAAGATTAAATTTCTACTTTAATATGTATGATGATGTTCATTCTAAGCAGGTAGAATGTATTTGTGGATAGTTGTAGTGTAATAATGACGAATAATGTTGGTGAAAACTGAAATATTCACTGCGCATATGATTGATGTCCATTTGGATATCTGTTCATTTTAAGGAGAAATAATTTATTAGTAACTTTTTGATTTAAAGACACCCTTATGGCTATTAAATGTTAAAAGATCTTACCATAAAAAAGGGAGTGAGCTAAGTTTTGCTCCTTGTGGCCATTTGAAGAACTGCAGTTTGTTGGTTGCAAAAACATTTTAGGAAGAAAATTTCCCACTGAGATGACCCACATGTAGAAATTACGGACAAAATTAAACTTTCCTGCTTTAAACTAATGTTCATCCATCAATACAACTTCAATAAATTGAGTTTTAAGGATTTTTAACTTCTTAATCTTGTGTATTTTTAATGAACGACACTGTGTATAAATGCAGTGCTGTGTGCTTGTTTACAGAGGTTATTATGCAAACCATTAGCTGGATGAATACAGTGCTTTCCCAGTGATATTCCAATAAAAGATTGTTTTTTTCCAGGTTTTTATGGTGGTAAAAGTTCACTGGTTTGCATATCAGACCTACATTTTCTGCCTCTTCCATTCATCAAACTTTGGGATAGTTGGCAATCATTTACAGACTTCAAGTGATAAGAATGTTTTGGGCTTGATATTGGTTATATTTTTAGTTTCAGAGTATAGCTTTACCATTTATAACGTGGATTTTCTGTGCAGACATGAAGACAGTTTAATTTCTGCTTTAAATGTTGACAATTAGTGGGAAAAATAAGTTTATTATCTAAATTCATGGTGTGTGGTGGGATCCAAAGCTAATTCTCTTAATGAGGGTAGAAATGAAAGACTTCCTCTTCTTGTGTAAGGTTCACCGCCGTGCCAATGGGCAAGGCAGCGACCTCCCAGCCGAGCAGAGCCTGAGAGTGTGTGGGAGTGTGAGAACGTGCAACAGGAAGTCATTAAAAAAAACAGTTGTAAACATGTTCGTGAAACATTTTGTTGGATATATATACAGCGCCATTCTTAAAGAGTCAGTGCACTTGGAGCAGAAATAAAGGCAGTGTCTGTTTATGCAGACTATATCAGGGGCTTTTAGCCTTTTTTCCCCCTGACTGTGGGTAAATTTAGCCTCTGCCTGGGACATTTAGACGGGGCTCGCTGTGGTCATCAGGAAACAGAGTTAAACTCTGTTTAGCAATAAAATCCAATGAAACTAACAAAAAATTCAAAGATCTATGGTTGAAACCTTTCTCACCGTTTTCACCAGTCTGAAAAGTTTATGTAACGCTGCAGGAGAAAAGCGGAAACAGCCCAGAAAATGAACATTTTATGACATACTGTTGCTTGCTTCATTCATGATGTGACCAGAAGAGAGACGTTTTAGCTCTTCTGCAACAAGTTACTGCTGCAACATCCTGTCTGCAAGGGTCTGACTCCTATGAACAATGCTCATTCAGAAAGAAAAGATTGTTCCATTAAATCTAACAGTGATACATGATGTATCATAATAACACTGAATTATCATATCCTGTCTTTCTCATGTCTCATTCTAAGTCAAAATCCCGGCAGAGGATCTTTGCAAGAGTTGGACCTCGTTTTTTTTTTTTTTTATGTGACTTTCTAGACCATTAAAAAAAAAACAAATTTTACAGTACAAATTAGTTTTATTCTGAATATCAACTGCATATTAATACATAAAGATGCTTAGTCATCAAATGTTCTGTTCATTCAGTATAATCCAGAGAGTTGTTTTCACACTGGTAGACCCAGTTCAATTTAGGACCAAAATTGCAACATTTGACACAGAGCATTTGTCAACTGCTCTGTGTCAAATAAACCAAACTAATTAAGAAACCTGTTCCCCTCCTCGCCTGTGGGGGCGCTGCTCACAGAACCTTTGAAGGAAACAACACAAAAACCTCTGAAGAAGACATTGAGCGCAACTTCCTTCTTCACAAATGTAAATAAAAATGGAGCAGCATCAGATTTTAATGGCTGTAGGGTTTTTCTTTTGTCCTGTTCTGCTGCTAACGCTAATCTGTTTGTTTTGGTTGAATTTACCCAGAATTCCCTGCAGTCCTTTAGTGTATGTTTGATCATTTGTAGCAAAGTATTAGCAATAAAATGCTTCTACTGTATTGGCCTAATGTCAATGCAGTAGATTATTCTACTGATTAATTTTTGGATGAACCAATTAATAACTGAATAGCAAAATGTGTTTGTTTTTTTAAGTTTTCTTATTTTTTTTTTTACAAAATTTGAACCAAGTGAAGCTAAAACTGCTACTTGAGGAGTTTTTTGTAGAATATATTTACTATGTTTTTATATATCTTAAATAAAAAATGTATTTACTTTTTGTACAGTTTGGCTTTAATAACAACTCTAAATGTGTTGTTGAGTCTGTATACTCCAGTAAACGATTGATTATTCGATTAGTTGACGATTATTTCAAAATCAATTAGTCATGATTAATCACAATTAATTGTTCAGGCTTCGCAAGCACCAAAAAAAATAGAAAAATTGTACTAAATAAACTAAAAGTATGATTTTTATCCACATATTGGCATTAAGTTTGAGCTGTTTTATGTTTATGGAGCAAATGTTTTAGAGGATTGGCTTTTAATTTTATGCCAAAACCTAGAATTTGTTGCCTTTTAAGGTGGAAGGTCTAATAGTGAACTGTAATCTTAAAAACATTGTTTTCCTTTCCAAGTCAGAAACCTTCAAAGTATATTGTTTAATTTTTTTATTTAATAAAAGCTGTGATGGAAAATGTCAGACTAAAAGTTGAGGAAAAAGGTTTCTGGCAGAGAGGAGGGCTTTCTGAGGAAATAAGAAATCTCCCATAGCAACTAAAAACATTTGCCTCTTTAAATAAAGTAAACTAAGTCCCAGTAGAGTCTTCTCTAGAAAGTCACGCAAAGTCGGGTTAAAAGTTGAGATTTCGTCACCAGATGTTGGATCTTTTATCACTTTATTGTAACATCTAAATGACCCTCGGAGGTCATCAGATGATTCGTGGACAGTTTCAATGAAAAGAATAAAACCAGCAGCTGAATTATAGGAATGTAAATAAAGAGCATTTGGAGCTGTGGGAATCCAGCTGCTCTGAAGACGAACCAGTCTCACGTTTTAAAACCAGAACTCCGAAGTGGGAACATGCGAATGGCTTTTACTCCTCTTCCTCCCCCGTCCGTCCAGAACCGTCTCCCTCTTCGAATTAGACAATGAAAACAATGAATTTGGTGTCTGTTTCTTTCTCCCCGCCCGGCCCCATCCTGCTTGCCCTCTCGCTGTGACCCTGAGTCGCACTCTTTGGGCCCAAACGGCGACCCCCCACTCCTCTGTTCTTATGCGTTTTGGTTTCTCTCTCTGTACTCAGATGTTGGTTTCATCCTTCTGTTATCTGTGTCTCTGCCTGGCCTGGCTTGTCTTTTTCTCTTTCTCTCTCATCCTCCTTTCTGAGAGATTTCATGCTCCAGCTGCTCTATTATCAGCCTGTCTGAGGTTGTGTTAACTACAACAATGCTGCTACACATACGCTGATGGACAGACAGGCAGGAAGATAGATACTCAATTAGGTAAAACTCCACTTTTAGTTGAGCTTTTCTTTCTTCTGGTTGAGTATTTGGTGCCAAACTTGATAAAATGTTGTTTCAGTTTAATTTAAAAGTCTATTTTTGGCCAGAAATAACAAACGCAATGCTAACCAGGAAGCTAAGTTGTACATCACTGTATCATCGGCATACATATTCAGTTAAGTTAACAATTTAACCTAGGTCTGTCACAGTCATCATTAAATTAATTAATCGCATGATAAATTAAACAATTTATGATTTCTACCAAAAACTGGATGACTAAAGTCTTCAGTTTGGTGTTTTGGTCTCAATTAAACCTTTTTTGACAGACAGTTTTGTTTACAGAGATGTCATACTTCATTTCATTTGTTGTTTTGTTTATTTATTTTGTATATTTAAAATTTATTCCAGTTTCAGTGTTAAATGTTCAATAGAATTTAAAGTTTATTGATCTTTGAGAAAATGTTCTTGCATTATTATCATTATATTATCTGAAAATTGTCTCAAAGCAACAATATTATCGTTTATCGCGATACCTTATGGGACAATTTATCGTTCAGCAACATCTGTTATCGTAACAGGCTGGAAAAAAAAACTCCAGCTCAATTAGAAGATTAAAATCAGTCTAAATGCTTTTCTTTTTCTTTTGAAAACAAAATGTTAATGTTCGTTTTGCAGTTTTTGTTTTTTAGTTTCAGGTAACACAAACCTACAGCAGAGTGTTTTCATCTACCTGCAAAAAACCAAACAACCCCTGAAGAATTAGATGGTTTATTATAGATAATCAGTTGTTTTGCTTTAGCCTGAAGTAGCTTGTTGTGATTCTCAGCGTGTGGCTCACGAGCCTAAAATGAATCTATCCATCTTCTGGGAGTGTTTTCTTTAGCTGGAGCCTGAAACTGTTGAGTCCAGATAAAGTCCACCGCTTTTATTTAAACCCAGATATGTTGAGTTACTTTGGATTTTACTTCTTTATTTTCTTTTTGTACCTAAATACCGTCCAACGAAAACATGGCTGACATTATCTGGCTCACGAGAGGAAAATAAATCCAATATATAGATATTTTATATATAGATGTGAGTGAGAGCGCTTCATGAAGTCAACAGGGTGGGGCGGTTTTCTCGCTGAGATGACAGAGTCTGAGTGGTATATTGAACACAGATGAGTTTGTGTTTGATGTTTCCACGAAAGGGATTTTTTTTTACCTCCACACTGGTGACCTTTGACCTTAGAGAAAGAAAGCAAGAGAACCTGGAGACAGATTTATGATAAAATCTTGTCGTCTTCTTTTAAAGACAGGGCAGTTCCTGCTTTAGTGCATCTTCTTCTGATGTCTTCTTTCATTTTTCTGCTTTTTTGATTTTATTTATTTGATCTTCTGTATATTTTTTCATCCAATCTTTTTAACTAATTTCTTCTTTTTAGCTGTGTCTAAGCTATGGGGACCTTTTCCGGTGGTTTTTCTACTCCAATGTATGCAAAACGGCCAACTTAGCCAAGGCCGTTCTTCAGCAGTAACGTTCATATTTACTTTAAATTACATTATTGAAGTTGTTTTTATTGTTGCTTGCAGATAGAACATTAAAATAGAAATTTTAAATGTTGTTTACGATAATAAAATCAGCTAATCTTGCGGGAGATATGGAATAAATGAAGCGTACAATTTTGCTTTCAGCGTCTGTCACTCCAGTTTTTCACGATTCTGCAATTGCAGAAATTTCCGTGAACCAACAGGTGCCTGCATTTTTTTATGCGAGTTTATTGCAAATTTTGTGTAAAATTGGTCAAAAATACTGGGTTTATGTGATTCTAAGTTCTGTTGAACATTCTAAATAAATTCCAACATTTCTCCTGTGTTTGGATTATCAAATCTTTGCTCTGTTGTTGTTTGGATTCCTTCAGGATTTTGTCCAAATCCCAGCCATGTTTGTAGTTTTTAGAGCCTTCTGTTCACATATTGGACTGTAAAGAGAGAATAAACGTGTTTTAAAATAAATCAACATCCTGAACGCAGCTTTACAAGTTTGTGAGACGACTTTTCATTATGAGTTTCAGCTGTGTGTGTGCGTGTGTGTGTGTGTGTCTGAGGGTCTTTTTAACTCAAACACACAGAGCTTAAAAGCAGCATTTCCTGCCTCTGAGGATGAAAGCTGCATGATTATTTGTCCTGTGTGTGTGTGACTGACCCACTTGAGGCCAACAAATACCACAGGCTTCAGTGTTCGTGTGAATGATTTCTTCATGGTGTGTGTCAGCGGCAACATGGGCACCTGTGTGTGTTTTCCTAATGCAGTGCTTGTAGATTAGTTGCCAGCCTCCTGTGTGTAAGTGTTTCGCAGTTTGTTCTCGTACGCTTTGTTTAGAATGACCCAAAAACGACCCGACATTCCTCTGCTTCATGACACCAGCGACATTTTTAACCATGCTAGCTCACCATCAACTCCAAACTAATTATAAACCCTCCAAATCGTTTTTAAAAAAAAGTTTTTCTTTTTTAATGGAAAGTCCTGATCCGCACAGCAACAAATGAGGCAAAACCAAAATGTCTGAAGGTAAATGTCGCTGCGTCGAACATGCCGCTCACATTTACTCCTTCAAACTCTCTCGAAAGCTCAAATAATCTTCATTTAATGAGCTTGTTGAGTTTGTGGTTTCTCTTGCTGTAAATAAGGTTTACTGAGAAATATTAGGTTGCTTTAGTTCAACTCAGCAACTTTTTTGCCCGCTACACCTGCGTCAACTTCATTAGGTTTGTTTTGGGAATTCCCTTTCAAAGTGAGCCAAAGCTTTAGCTGTAAAAAAGGCTAAATCATCCAGGAAAGTCGGGATTTAAACGATACAGCTTGTGTGTTGTCATAAAAATGTCATATTTAGTGAAATAAGAGCTAACGTTAAAGCTCAAAATCAATTATACTGAGACCAAAAAGCAAAGTCTTTCATGTTCGTTTTGTTTTCTTCTTGATCTGAACAGAAGAGCTCTGGACAGTTTTTGTGTAGCGTCCTAAATCAGCTCCAGTTTAACAAGTTTAACGTGCTTTAAGTCTCATATAGACATCTGGTAAAAAGTAGAAAACAGATCAAACTGTTTTTAGCTCTGCTAATGTTTTCTCAGCTTTACTGAACTGCACAAAAGGCAACAAGCAAACATTAATGAGGAAATGGATGTTGGAACTTTCATGTGAGAATTAAATGACCTAAAAATCTTGATTAATATGTTTGAGATTCATCATGATACACAACAATATGTTAAAATTAACCCCAGTTTATATTTGTAATTCAGAAGTCCCTAACCCGTTTCATTGTTCTAGATGTAACCTTGCTAACACTGTTATTTTCTTAACATACCGAGTTTAACAGAAAGTTCAAATGATCCAGGCTGCGTTCACACCAACCATGTTTAGTCCGCTTTAATCCAAATCTAGTTTTGTCTAGAAACTAGATTTGAGGCGAATGTGTTGTCGCACCAGAAGAGCGAACTCTGGTCCACCTACAAACCTTAATTTCTATTGGGTTGAAGTGAACTCTGCTACGGTTTGAATGCCTATGTGAATCCAAGTGGACCAGAGACTGCTCCAAAAGCAGGAAGTGGGATGCAGCCCAGGGCATTATGGGTAAATAACAAAAGAACTTGTTTCAGAAATGGCTCATGGTGTTAGAAATCCTACAACAGCTAAAACTTGATTCTACTCCATTTTTGTTTACATTTTGTGAAGAAGGAAGTTGCGCTCAGTGTCGTCTTCTGAATTCTTTGTGTTGTTTCCTTCTTTGATTCTTGGTGCAGCGCCCCCACAGGCGAGGAAGGGAAAGGGATTTTCAGCTAGTTTGAATCGTTTGAATCAATGCAGAGTGAAAATGAACCACAGCAGCTGAAAATGTTGCTAATGTTGCAATTTTGGTTCCCAATTGGACCGAATCTACTGGACTATCAGGTGTGTAAACACCGTTAAAGTAAATTAGACATTTGTTTTACCTTTCTACTTTCTTTAGACAACAAACTACATATCAAATTATCTTATTCTGATGGCACCGGCATTTTGAGATGCAACTGGAAGAGCTGGAGATGGGATTCATTTACACTCCAGTTCTTGTTGCCTGATTCCGATTTGTTGTTATCTTCTTTTTTTTTGTGGTACTAGTTAAATGTGATTGCAGTCAGACTTCTATGTGAGACAGACTTCTAAAGCAACTTACCTGAAAAAGAACATTGATGTATATTGATATATATATATATAACAGCTGAGCATTGTTTACAGAAGTAATGATGTTTATGGATCGATTTTAAAGTTGTGAATCAGACAGTATCGTCACAGAGTCATAGCAAGACGAAAGAAGCTAAGAAAAAAAGAAAGTTATGTCATCTGTGACATAACTTCAGTCATTATTTACGTCTTTATTTATTGTGTTTGGCTTCTTCTGGTACAGATTTATGTTGCATGTCTCACGTTAATTACATAAAAGTCGAATAAAATGCAACATAATTGCTTTGGTAATGTTTTTGACTTGGTCCCATATATGGAAGCAGCATAAACTGGATTTTTTTTGGTTGGGGTTAAAAAGGTCGGACTGCTCAGACTGCCGGGGAAAAAAAATCTGATTTGGAAATTTCTGAGTTTGAAAAGTTGAAAATTTGCTCAGAGAATACTCTGGAAATATGAGATTAATCTCAGAAATTTTCTAGAAAAAGCTTGTAAATTTTTGGAATTTAAAAAAATCAAATATTTTTGACTTTCGAAAAAATTTTGATTTACAAAATTAATCGTTTTTGACTTTTTTTTTAAAAGTCAAAACATTTATATATTTTTGTAGAAAACGTTTTAGATAAATGTCGTAAAGTTTTCTGGCGGAAACTTGCTCTTTTTTTTTCTACAATGATCCTAATAAATGCTTCTTGTTTAATTTCCACATCATTGCATCAGTATTATAAAATAACAACAACAATACCTCATAACCATTCATTCCTGTACCAATTAAGTATTTAATCTTATTTTTAAGGTTTTTGTTTTAAAAGAAAATACTACAATAATAATAGGTGTTTTGTTCTACATTGAGACTTTTGTTTATGTTCATTTTGTTTCATAATTATGTTTTTGATGGTTAAAACTTGGGCCAATCGTCACAGTATCAGTTTCAGTCAAGTTTTATTTCCTGGAAATCTGACTCACGCAGTTCTGGGGCTTTTAAATAATTTGTAGAAAACCTTTTGTTACACTGGGATTAAGTCATAACCGTGATCTCATTCTTACCACGTGAATGCGTCAGCCACGACTGCTTCATTATCATTTCAAATCCCAAACCGTTTTCTGTTTCATTTTGAACGCTTCAAGCATTTACTGTGATGAGATGGTTTAAAGCTTCAAGTGTCAAACATGAACAATATTTACAGGACAAACACTGCTTAATGTTTAATTTGCTCAGCCATTTACTTGGTGTCGTAACACAAAAAGAAAAAGAACGGGAAAATCATCAGTCAGCTGTAATTAATAGACAACTAATGCTGACTCCATTAAAGTGGTGGTTAGGGCTGAGTCAGCGTTGTTCAGCGAGTGCACTGGACTCCCGGAAAACAGATTAACTAGACCAGGACAGCGTAATGAGGGCAATAACAACCCAGTTTATTTAAAAAAAATAACAATAATGAAGAAAAGCGGTTTAAAAAACAAAACAAAGTTGGGTTCTGTCTGTGAAATCCAAGCAGACAGAGAGAGTCACGCTCTTTTACAGGAAGAGGAATCAGAGAGCCGGTGTGTCACAGCAGGTCTGGGTTCTACTCTGAGGTTTCTCCTGCTGACTCACAGAGGCAGGAGGAGGATTTATTCATCTGGAGATACAATTACAGACTCAAACAGACACAGGGACCGACGGAAATATCAGTCTGTGTCAGGATCATCTTATTATAGTTAGCTAAAACTAACAGAAACTGAACCTGAGAAAGCAGTTTTGTTGATTCATGGGGGAAAAAATTTAACCAACTGGAACTATATCACGCATTTATAAAGCTAACTGAAGCATACTGAAATTATAGATCTAATCCTATATGTGTTCATAAATTGATTTATTAGCCTTTCGAACTGATGTGAAAGCAGTTTATGTCAGCTGTCGGCAAATTGCGGCGCTCCATACTCTTAACTCTTAACTTTTATAATTTTTTGAGTATTATTTACCCAATCGGTGTAAACACAATCACAATACTTTAACCTTTTTGAATTCTGCACCTAAAAATGTAACCTAAATATGAAAAAACTAAAACTACTACTATAGCTAATAAAAACTAGCAAACACACTCATTAGTTTAAAACTAACTTAATTAGATAAACAAAAAGTCACCAAAATAAAAGTAAACTATAATAAAAAAAATCCAAAACTATAATAAATCTGGTCAGGACGAGGTTTGGGTTTATACTTTCAAACCTGATACAAAGTAAAATCTGTTAAGAGTCTCTATGTATGTATCACTTACTGGCTGAAAAATAATTATTAGTTAATAATTAAGTTTTTTTGTTGTTGTTTTAAATATTTGAAATACTGACAAACTAGTGGCATGACCTTACCCGTTTTATCCAGTTTTCGCTCCACGCCGTTATTTTTATTTTTAAGTAGTTATGAGGCTCAGTGGCGGAACCTTGAACTGCAGTTACTAAACAGGTTGTTGCTAGGTAACCAAAGAGTGAGTGAGTTGCTAGGTAACCAATGAGTGAGTGACTTAGTAGATTCCACAAACTAGCTTATCTAGCAGTGAGAGGTTGAGCGGCTAAAGCCTAATTTCCCCAGAATGCTGTGCGGTTCTGGATCGGAGTTCAGTGAAATTATTGAAAATTCTGTTGGACGTATTTTCTAGTGATGTTATGTCCTTATAGCAATATATATTGTTATTGATTTGTTGTCCAGCAATATAATTAAGAGGTTAAAGTCAGTCAGAGAACGTTATTTTTGCTAACCTGAGTAATATGGTGCTGGGCAGGATGAGAGTGTCGCTCTGTTGTTCAGTAAAACTGTCAGTTTTTATTTGAAATGAAAAGAAAACGGTTACATTACGCACCTAGAAATCGCTAGGGTTCGTGAATACTTGAGACTCCCTCTAAAAACTCTCATGACTGCATGTTTTAATAGGTAGCAACCCCTTATGAAAATTGTTTGAAAAATTTCATTAAAGTGGGCGGAGCCAGTAGACACTGATGGGCGTGGCCATGTGTGGGGTTAAAAACGGGACAAGAGAAGGCATTGTTGGCAACTTAACGACTTGGTCGCTATATTTAGTGACTTTTCAGACCCTCTAGCAACTTTTTTTTTTCACAAAAGCGACCATTCTAGTGACATCTTTTCTCTTATTTGGAGACTTTTGGCGATATGTGAAAGAACCATTGGGTTTGGGCTGTGTGGCATAGATATTAACCGTGTTATATACTGTTGTATCCAACTGGAAAATATAACTGCAGTAGCCACCTTTCAACCCAAGAGGGCAGCACTGAGACGGTTTCAAGCTAAACAATGCAGAATTAGATGATGTTTTGGCCTGTCATAATAAATTTCACTGGATGATAAATTGTCCCAGAAGTTATTGTGATAAATGATCACAATGAACAACAATCTTCAACAAGATTGTTGTTTTGAAACCACTGTCAAGTAATAATAATAATAATAATAATGCAAGAATGCATCCTCAAAGATGAAGAAAATTTAATCCTAATGAATATTTAACACTTGACCTGAAAGATATTTTAAACATCCAAAATAAAGGAAACAAAAAAAAAATAAAAAAGATACTTAAGTCTCTGTAAACAAAATTGTCCTTCAACTAAAGGGCAGGTTGAGATCAGACTGAGGACTTTTATCATCTGGTTTTTGGTAGTCAGACGGAGAGAAGAGCGAAAAATGATCAATCAAACGCATGGAAATTGAGTTTGTTTTAATTTATCATGCGATTAATTTATTAATTGTTTATTGTGACTAAAAAAGTTACATAATTATAATTATAGTAACCATTAAGAAACAATGTAGACAGTTTATCTGGAAAAATAGTTGATTTTGGGTTTAGTTACTCTTTTCTAACACCAGGTATACTTTAACACATGTTGTATAACTGATTTCTCTTTAGCTCTCTGTGATTTTTCTCCTAAATTTCAAGGCTTATATAAAAACTGTCAGACATCTCCACAGACTCTCCTAAAGCTTTGATTTGTTGTTGAAATCCAGCAGCATCCAGGTTTGCACTCGACTCCAGCTCTGTTAAATACCTGTTTCTGTCTCAGATATAATTACACTGTCTGATAAAATGATTATACTGGGATATTTCCAACTGTGGCCGGCTCGCTATTGGAGCATGTTCATTTCCTCTCGCCAAAGTGCTCCGGCTCACCTTCAGCCCTTTAATGCAGAATGACACGTCTGCTGGTTGGGAGACCTGCTTGCATCCCCTGACGGCTCAAACGGTGTCATTTTGCATTAAATAGATTGTGTTTTGGAGCATAATGTTCCTGGGTGGCTGCAAAAAAACCAAGCGTTGCATTACTGAGCTGATGCACCCGGTGCAACGAGAGCCTGCAGAGGACTCTGATATTTACAGATTTCTTCTCTGATTAGCACAGAAACACCAGGCATTTCAGAATCCAGATTGGTAATAAATAAAAGACAAACACATCTTTACTGGATATTTATGTATTTATTCATTTGATAAAGGTTTCTTGCACATATTTATGTGCATCTTATTTTCAAAGTAGTAGAAAAACATCACTAAACTACTAAAAACGCCACAAAATCATGTTTTTCTTCAGCTTTTGTTTGTGATTTAATCATAAGTCTGTTTTGTAGTAAGTAATAGATAATAAGAACTTAATGTTTTTTATATTTGAGTTTAATTTTAGTCTTTGTATTGTTAAACTGTACACTATGCACAAAAATTAAGAATATTATAATTTTATTCAACTTTATTTTCATACAACTTAAGTCTCAAAATGTTACGACTTTATTCCCGTATTATTTAGAATGTTTTCGTTGTACAATTTTTATTCTCAAAATATTATGACTTTATTTTTGTATTATTTTGACTTTATCCAGGTAATATTATGACTTTGTCATACTATTTCAAATTTACTGTTGCACAACTTTATTGTTGTGATCAAAAAGCCATGTCCTGGGTTTTAAATACACAAATAACTCTTAGAAAATTTCTCTGACTATTTTATGCAGTAAGGAATATTCCTCTTTACTTTTCGGACTAACAGCATTCCACTTTAAATGCTGATTAGAGGAAAATCAGTTTTCTTTAAGCGAAGCTACCAGATAAATGATGTTTTATTGGTTTATGTTTAATTTGTGGCTACAGCTGGCTGTATGTTTCTCTCTGAAACATTAGCTTGACTCCAGCGTAACTGTAATAATGAAGCAGCGCTCTCTGGTTTCCATTGACAAACTGATAACAGAGTTAACTGCCTTATAAAGTGCTGCAGTTTGTGTGTAATCAGATGCTATTGACAGCCCCGTAAATTAGGACACAGTTACAGCTGCAGACTTCCTCTGACGGAGTCCCACAGTCGGATCGGATCTGGGAAAAATCACAACCGTAATCGCCGCAGAACGCCGTATTTCTCCGCTCAGCGTTAAGCGTCTGAAAAAACACGTTCAGGTTTCTGTCTCTGGAGAAAGCTGATCAATGTGAGCAGGTTGGTAATTGCTTCACCAGCTGCTGTTTTTGAGGCTTTTCTTTCCGTTTTTAAAAGCTGGATTTGCCCTCCAGCTGCACATAACCAGCAACTAAACAAAGCTGAATATTTAACCTAGGAGGGATGGAGGAAGGCCAAAAAAAGCAAATGATAAAGCAGTTTTATTGTTCTGGTAGTTAGCAGGGTGATATATTGCCTCCTCACTGGACGTTTCTCCTCAAAACCTTGCTCTAATTAACCAGATTACTCTTCTCTGCTGGGAAAGTGTTATTGTTTGTGTCATCTCTGGGCCACCGTAGCTGGAGGAAATATTGCGGTGCTTGTTACTGTCAGGAACAGTCGGCTCATTTAGAAAACACACAGAGCTACCAGTGACACTTGATAACCTTTTAATAAAGAGCTTCACGTCAGATTATATTTATATAGATGAACTCTTGGAGATATGCTGGTTTGTATTGGGAAAGACAAAAAAAGAAAGAAAAAAAAAAGCAACATAGCACCAATAAGCAACGATAAATTGTCCAGAAGTTATTGCGATTAATGATAATATTGATGTTTTGAGACAATTTTCAAGTAATATAATGGTAAGGGAATAAATGACACGAGAATAGAGCTGTTGCAATAAGCAATAAATAAATTAATCGTATAATAAATTAAAATTAGCTCAATAATTTCCATTTGCTCTCTTTCTACAAAAACTGGATGGTAAAAGTCTGCAGTCTGGATTTTGGGTCTCAACTAAACTTTTTCTGAAGGATAATTTTGTTTATACTTTATAATTATAATAATAATGCAATAATGTGTTCTTTCTTAGTATGCCTTTATATTGTTTGAAAATGGTCTCAAACAATAATATAATCTTTATTGCAATAACTTCTGAGACAATTCATCGTCCAGCAAAATTTATCATGACACATTCTCAAAGAGTAATAAACTTTAAATTATAATAAACATTTAACACGGCATCTGGAAGACATTTAAAATATCCAAAATAAATAAAACAACAGAAACAACAAAAGTCTTTGTAAACAAAACAGAGATGGTTGAGACCAAAACACCAAACTGAAAACTTTTGGAAATGAGGATTTTGGTAGGAATAGAAAAAACAAAGATAATAAATAATGCAATGGTAATTATTGAGATTGATAATTGCGGCAGGCTTACCTGTTTGTGTTTTAAAGCAGCTAGACATCCATCATAAAATGCTTCAAATTGCTGCTCATTTATTCAATTATATTACAATGTTTCAATTCTCAATGTTTTTTTGTGAATTATTTGTATTTCATTTTAAAATGTCACTTTCAAAACCTGTCTAGTCACAAAAAACATCTTCTATGTCTAAAAATGACAAAAAATGAAATGATAAACGATAATATTGTTTGTTTTGGACACAATTTTCACACAATATAATGATATTGCAACAGGCTTACCTGTATGCTGTGTTTTAAAGGAATCTAGCCCTTCAAACCTTTCCAATTTTAGTACAAATTTTAATTTTCAGTTGTTTTTTTGTGAATAATTTGTTTTGTTAAAAAAATACCACTTCATGAACCAATTTAGTTGCTTAATATAGCTTTAAAAAATCCTCTTGTATGTCTAAAAAGTGTTTATTGGTCTAAATTGTTGCTAAGTTGGAATTTATTCATCACAATTACAAATTTTGTTGGTTAATAAACTAATAAATTGGTCCCAGAAGTTATTGCGATAAACGATAATATTGTTTTCAACACCATTTTCACACCATAATTTATATGAAAATGGTGCGAGACCAATAAACTTTAACTTTTACTGGAAGACATTTAAATATCTAAACTAAAACAGAAACATAATCCACAAATAAATGGATTACGATATATCTCTAGACAAAGTCAGAATGTAAATTATGGCATTTTGTTTTCAATTAAAAGGATAAAGGACCCAAGTTACGTTAATGAACTCTGAATTTGTTTGTATGACCTTTAACCTCCCCCTTTCCTGTTTGATTACGGCGAATAAAGGCCACTAGAGCCAGAAAACAAATTAAAAACATCAAGTTGTTTTATCTTTGTGAAGACGGAGTTCAGACATATTTCTAAAATCTGATATATTTCAGGTAAGTATGGAAAAAATAGAGAATAATTGTTTTTGGCCTGAATTTCTGCTGACAGGATAAGGGAAAGATTTCCCTCATATGTTCCTGATGGTTGATTATCTATAAATGATGCCAAATGTTTCAGTTTGTCACAGATAAACCATCTGTTTCGTGTGATTATCAGCGGAAAATATGATTCTTTAAAAAAACAAAAAACTGGTCAGAGTTGCTGTGAAAGTCCTGCAGCTAAAGTCACTTTGTCACCATAAAGGAGTTTAACGTTTCAGACTCCAGATTAGTTGTTATAAAGTGTAAAAAAAAAGGGAATTAAAATGGTTTAAGTGGGTGCGCTAAAGCGAAGCTGCAGCCTGAGAACGACGACAGTCAGTTGTTAATAAAGTTGATGTGTTAGTTCATCATTGTAAAAACTTTACAACTCTTTCAGTGCTTATCATTTTTATAATAACCAGCTCCATGTGGTTATTTATTACAGTACTGTTATCAGCTCTATAATGGCTCTCTGTTTCTCTCCGTGTGTGTGACCGTGCCGACCCACCGCGAGGGCGTAATAGAATAAGCACTAATCTGCGTGTGTGTGTGTGTGTGTCTGCAATAATACTATATTCTGGAAGATTCACTGTGTGTGTTTATAGAAGAACTGAGCTCTATGTGTGTGAGTGTGTGTGTCCACCCTGACCAGTGTAAACTAATATTGATTCAGCTGTTGGTGTTATGTACTAGTCATAAAACTGGACTTATTGTAGGATCTAGGCTTACCTTCTGACTCTGCGACTGTTTTCTCATGTGTTTGTAGTTGGAGTGTGTCTGCGTGTGAGTGGGTGGATTTTTAAAACCCGCTTTACGCGTCACACCGGGGCTTTTCTTGTTCATTTTAAACGTTTCATGCTTGAAAATCAAGAGGAAAGATGGTTGATTTTCTCGTTCTGTTGCCAAAGACCAACCGGGCTCGCTACTGCCCCCATGTGGTCGAGGTTTTCTGAAGAAACGTATGCAAATTTCTTTATCTTAATTTAGCATAAGCTAAGCTTTTAACCTGACTTTTAGAGTTAAAGATAACAAAACTTCTATCATTACCTCTGGTACAAACAAAAGACCATTTTAAATTCGTTTGTTTACATAGATCCACGTTTGTGTTCATTAATTTCAATAGCAAGAATCTATGATGCTATTGACGCTACATTTGGTCAATGTAGATAAAAAAACAAGGAGGGCGTAAATTTCTGCCAAAGAACTAGAAAAAAACTGTTTCTAGAAAAAAAAATTGGAAAACTTTGCTAGAAAAAACTCCAAGATTTTTAGGTTGATTTCAGAAGTTTTGTAGGGAAAAAAGTAGAAATTGAAAAGTTGAACATCTGCAAAAAAAAGAAAAAACTATTGACATTTTGAGATTAATTTCAGAAATCTTCTAGAAAAAAATTTTAAATTGTCTGAGTTTGAAAAATTGAAAATTTGCTGGAAACCCCCCCCCTGAAATTTTCAGATTTATCTAAAAAAAAATTCAGAAAGAAATTTGGAAATTTCCAAGTTTGAAAAGTATAAAAAAATCCCCCCCCCCCCCCCCCCGGGCCCCCCCCCCACCCCCCACCCCAAAAACAAACAAAAAACCCAGAAATTTTGATTAATCTCAGGATCCTTTAGACAAAAAAACTGGAAATGTCTGAATTTCAAGAGTCAAAACATTTTTGGTTTTTGAAACTCTAAAATATCCATGTTTTTTCTAGAAAGTTTCTCAAATTTCTTTTTTTTTGGGCAGAATTTATTTAGATTTTGATTTAAATGAATGAAATATTGACACATTTTATTGTGAATTTACACAATTTCCAGGTAGATTCAAGAGCTAAATGACAATAAAAATTGAATTAAACTCAATTTTTTAAATAAATTCCTCAATAAATCCAAACTGAATGAAGAGAGAGAAGCATGTGAAACTTGAGCTTGTGTCGCAGAGATAAGCTGATTAAAAGCAGAAATTGGGTAAAAAATGAGTAAAGCAGCATCTGATATGGAAATATTACGTCCGAAATCAGAAAACCGTGACCATTCCTGACATAACGAGAGCCAGTAACCATGACACCACGCTGCATCACCTTCTCATCCGACCAGGACGGGAGGTCCAACTGTGACCAATCGGGTTCCAGCTGGGCCGAACCTCCATCTTCAGAAGCAGGACAAACGTTTTTTATCTCTGGACTCGGAACGTCTCTGAAGCTGTTAAACGCTGCTGCTGTTGGAGGGACGGAAAGAGAAATTGAGACTGTTTGTCTTTTTGGTGTCCTTGTGTTGCTGTTTGTGCTCCACTGTGTGTGTGGGTGTGTGTGTGCGTGTGTGTGTGATGTATGGGAACGGTGAGTAATACTGCATGTGTCATTCTGTGTCCCCAGAGTTTTCTTCATCTCTTCTTCCTCTCCTCTCTCTGTCCCATCTGTCTTTCTTGTCCCATCTCCTTCTCCTTCTTTATTTCTTCATCTCTCTTCTTTTTTTTCCCCTGGTCACATTCCTGTCCAGCGCTCAGAGTGTCATCCTAGTTTTCTGCTGACTCGATGCTTTTCTGATTCACACACACACACACGCGCACACCCACACACACACACTCTCTCTCCAGCTGTTGGGACGGTGGGTGTTTATTGGATTGTCTGTGTCCTCTATTTAAATAAGGAGAATAAAAGCAGGAAGCAAAGTGACGAAGGAAAGAATGAAAGGAGGACAAGAGAGACAAAGAAGACTGCAAATTATACTGTAGAAGAAGAAGTGTTGATTAATGAATAAAAGGTTAATCTTATATCTAATACATAGATTCATTAGATGCAATTAACGATTATTTTAGTTGATTAATCAACAAATCAGACGATTAATCAATCGACTATTCTGATTATTGACTATTCTTACAATTAATCTACTTTTCTGATGGATGACTATTCTAGCAAATAATCGATTAATCACATTTTGCAGATTTTTAATTCAAGCTTTTTGTACAACATTAGAAATATATGGATATATACGTCTTAAATTTTGTTTAAATGTTCTTAAAACAATCTAAGCGTCTTAATTTGAGTTGGTGAAACTTGCAGAAACCTTGAAGTAAAACTGGACCAACATGAACAACAGATGTTTATTTCTGTCTTTTTGCCCGATTGATCGACTATTCACACGATCAATCAACGATTCTGACGATTAATGAACAATTCTGATGATTAATTGAATAATCAGATGAAAACATTGAGCCATTCTGCTGATTTTTCAGTTAAGCCTTATTTTTAAATAAATACTTCAGTTATTCAGTTCTTTTAAAAAATACATTAAATATTTTGCTGCCTAAAATGCAACAACACAGCATTCCTCTAGTAAATGCTTGATCATTTTTAGCTCAGACCTTCATGTTTTACTGACATCAGTAAAAAAAACACACTTAAAAAGTTTTAGTTAGAACATATTTGCAGACAAAGTTTTGTTTTAATCTTACATGCAAAATGTAAATATTTTTTCTATAATTTTGACTTAATTACTTCTCTGAATCTGTATATTTAGTTAACAATTAATCAATTACTAAATTAGTTGATTATTTCAATAGTCGATTAATCACAATTAATCTGATTAATCGTTTCAGCCCTACACTCAGTTGATGCGAATGTTTATTTTTGTTAAATATTATGGGGAAAATTGAAATTCAGTTTCTTAGATGATTAAAATATTCAATAGGACCAATAAAAATTTATTTTTATTAAAAGAATAAGTTATGATTTGTTATGTCCTGAATCATGGGGGAGACGGCAGGAAGAGTTAGAAAGGTCACGGCTGAAAAAGTTGAGAGGGCTGGAAGCAGTAAAGGAAAGTTGAGTGGAAGGCAAAACAAAGTCTTCGGTCAATGTAGCCATCTACCAGAAGGTTTCAAAGAACTTTCATTCTTCCTCCTGCTGATGATCTTTACGGAGATGCTGATTTTATTTTCCAGCAGGACTTGCCAGCAAATTCAATTGACCTTTGACCTCTTAGAGAATCTATGGAGTATTTTCAAGAGTCGCTATTAAATAACTAAAACAATAGCCAATAGGCAACCTTTTCCTTTTCCATTCAGAAAGCCACTTTTGGCCACAATGCTAAAAAATAAAATGATACAATGTGTAATTACGAAAGCTAACAAAATTAAGCTAATATTTTTTTTTCTATTTCCAGATTTTAGAACAAAATGAATCTTCTGTTAGAAAAGAAAAACAATTTTGTAGAATGAGGTGATTAATATGAAAAAATGAAGAGACAAGTTAGCTGCTTTTAAAAGCCTTTTCTAGATGTTATATGCAGAATTAACAGAAACAAAACTCATAAAACGGCCATTTCTTATTGTGTCCATAATCAGAAGAGAAGAACCACAAGCTGCAGTAATCAGGAAGCGGAACATAATTTGGAATAAAGTGCATAAATTTTATTTATTTATTTATCTTTAAAGAAACTTACTTTTTAAACTGGTAAAATGTAGCTATAAGAAAACTGGATAATAACTGGAAAGAGATTTTTATTCTTTTTTTTTTTTTTTTGCATATCGGTATCAGTCCAATAAGTAAAACTGGGTCAATATTAACAACTGATATTTAATTCAACGTTGTTAATGTTTGTGTTTCAGGAAGTGAAGTATTTGTTACATTATTTATCTATAATATCCATTTATATTGATTATTGGCCATGATATTGACCCAAATTTTCATATTGTTGCATTCTTAGTTTTACTCCACACTCGCAAAAGTGAGTCAATACTTATTTTCTTCTGTAATAATGGTTAAATAACAATTAAATCACTATTTTCATTCTGATTGAACATATTGTGAGCGATGTATTTCAGGTTTATACGTATTTATTTATCTTTCAGAGATGACGAAGTGTTGAAAGCATTTTCAAAATAAGAAATTAATCTGGCTTCTTTTGAAGCACTTAACATTATTAATTTGTATTTAAATGTGAAGAACCGTTTGACCCACAGAGTCCTTCAATGTCTGGTGTGGAGAATATTCATAAGGGAGGTCGAAATTTATGTCTGCGGCTGTAAAAAGGATTTATCAATTCTGAGTGTTTACAGTTTGACAAGCAGCAGGAAGCGACGACATCGATCTGCATTCAGACAAAACAAAAAGCATGCTGTAAACATACATTCAAGGGTTTTAATTCCCAGCAGAAAGCGTTGAAAAGACGGCTTTTCTGGAAAAAGAAAAAGCTTTGATTTTATTTTCTTCACATTATTCACAATCACATCTACGGCTCCCTGGAGTAGCGACAACTGCCGCCGAATATTAAGATTCATTTCTTGGCTCACAGGAATATGACGGACAATTTATCACTGCCGTTTAACCCCGCAGTTCTGCAGACGTTCAAATAAGCATATAGAAGTTATTGGCTTCTTGACGCGCGGCTAGCGCTTCGGCAGCCAAATAACACGAAACCCGACAATTATTCAGCAGCAGATTACAAATCGAAACCAAAGAAGAATTAAACAGGAGAATGTTTGTGTGTTTGATAAATGTTTTTGTTCCTGAGACACCTGAACGTAATCTGAACTTTTCTGGTTAGTGGGGCTGTTGTGAAGTCGGTTGCCACGGTAACGGGTGCGCAGAAAGCAGGAAAAATAAGAAGTATGAGCGGTTTAAAGTTGTTCTTCTTGTTATTTTCTATTTCTCGGTACAGGGGCGATAACATAAAGATGCGTCCAGAGAAAACAAGTGGAATGTAAAAAATGCTATTACAAAAAAATGGTTTCACCAAACCAAAACACAATACAACTTAACCCAATTAAAACAAAAGGACTAACAAATTCAAGAATTGTTAAGTGCAAATTAAATTACAAAATGTTCAAACAAGTCAAGTAAACTCAAACGACCCAAAGGAAAAGACACAAAGGGAGCACCAAGCTCCCAAACACGAGCTTCTAGCTTATGTAAAGTCAATCTAGAGCACAGGTGTCAAACTCCAGACCTCAAGGGCCGCTGTCCTGCAACGTTTAGATGTGCCTCTGCTGCACCACACCTGAATAGAATAATAAGGTCATTAAGGCTCTGGAGAACTGAGAACAAGGCGGAGGTAATTAAGCCATTTCATTCCAGTGTTTTTGTACCTGTGGCACATCTAAAACCTGCAGGACTGCGGCCCTTGAGGCCTGGAGTTTGAGACCCCTGATCTAGAGCAGAGTCAAACCGCTTAGCAGAACAACAAAAATAGTTCAAAACTGCCCAAAGCTTTTGTAAACACCAAACGTGGGGGACAGCTTAACAAAACCTCTTCCTGCTAGCTGTCCCACTGGAGGAATGATTTCAGGAGCCTTTTATAGGGAGCAGGTGAGGCTCAACAACGTCTGATTGGCTTGACGGTCCTCTGCTGGTCCAATGGGGTCGCTGCTCTCCTGCAGGTGTTCAGTTGAACCTGCGTAACAAAAGGAAGCCTGCACAGCCTCAAGAGGCCGGGGGCCGTAACAACATTCAATAAACAACACAAACTGGACTGATCAGCAAGTCAAATTTATTTTTTATTTTATTTAGTCGCGCTTTAGTTTCGCTAAGTGTTGACTTTATTGAAGGTAGTGTAAAATAACAGTAATATGCAAACGAAATAAGCTTAAAACAAGAGCAAATGTAGAAAAGTACGAACTTTTTACACTCAACCCTATTACATCTGTAACGTCGTCTAATAAATTACTATTCATGTTAACTTGGTTTTAAGTTTTAGTATTTTCTAGTACACTGCATCCATAATTGCATACCTTAACTTGTTAAAATTATTTTTAAATTTTAGTGTAATTTCTTCCTGTGTGAACTTGTGTCTTTAATAAAAGTGATGATGATGGTTAAATGGTATTAAATATTAGCAAACTATGTCTCCTACAGCAGCAATTATGTAAAATTAAATAAATTGTCCAATACAAAAGAAAAATTTGTTTAGTCCTGTGTTGTATGTTGGCAGAACTGGCAGAAACGTTTATCGCGTTAAACGATATTATTGTTGTCAAGCAATATAATCGTAATGTGACAATAATGCAAAAAACACATCTCAAAGATCAATAAACAATAAACTGTATGAAGATTTAACACTGAAACTAGAAGACACTTTAAGTATCCAAAATAAATAAACAGAACAACAGAAAAAACAAATAAAATGAATTAGAAAGTAAAAGGATTAGTTGAGACCAAAACAATATCTGAAAACCTTCATCATCCGGTTTTTGGTCGAAAAAGAGAAAAAAAATCATGAAAATGAAAATTACTGAGCTTGTTTTAATTTATCGTGCGATTAATTGATTAATATATTTATTGGTGTGTTTGTTTTTGGAGCAGTCATACATTTAAAAAATAACTAAAACTTATATTTTAGTTTTCCTTGTCCTGGAATGTAGAATGCGATTACTAAAAATATAAATTAGAGCAATAAATTATACATCAAAGAGCAAATTAAAACCGTCTTCTTTAGTTCATCTGTTTTGTTTTTTATCTCCAAAGTTTGGTGCCGGAAAAGTTTTTAATTTTCCTGGTAATTTTAAATGTTACTATGGGAAAAGTGAAAGTGCAGGTGCGCTGTTGGTCGGTGTTCCTTTAAGCGAGGCTAGCAGGTTAAAGATGGACTGCAGAGACAGCAGAGCGAAAGACAGGAGGAAAATGAAGAGAGGCCGAGATAAAAGATGGCCGAGGCAGAAAGAGAGAGCAGATGCTCCCAAAGAACAATGGAGGAATAGAGGGATATAAATGATGGCCGCCGAAAGAGGGAGGAAAATGAAGGGAGAGGGACAGATGAAAGATGACAGGCATGGGAAGACAGCGAAAGAGAGGGAGAGATAAAAGATGAGAGGTGGAGGAAAGAGCAGCGGAAGAGGGAGTGAAGGAGGGGTGTGAAAAAGAGAGAGAGATGACAAGACGATGAAGAGGAGGAGGAGAGGTAAGCGTCCTTGCACTGTCAGAGGCGATCGATGGCACATCATTTACATTACACTGACTTAACTGCAGAGAGGGATGGAGGGATGGAGGCAGGAGAAAGAGATTGATAGAGGAGGAGGAGGAAGGAGAGGACAGATAAAAGAAGTTGGGAGTGAGGGATGGATTGGGTGAGGCGGAGGAGGAGAAAATTAACTCCAGTTGAGGAAAGATGGTGGGAAACGAAGAATCTGTTGATCTGATGGTTTGGTCTCTCTCCGTTCACCTCTCCTCTCATTACCGTCATCCGTTCTCTCCGTTTCCCTGAGACGTTTCCCCTCTTTGGGATTTATTTTTAAACTTTGGCTCCCAGCAGTTGGTCCGGTTGATGTCAGTTTTAGCTGCGTTTCCATTACAAACGTGCAGAAAAATTTGTTGATATTCCACTAATCCAAAACAAAAAGAAGCTATTTTGCAATCACTGTGTTTCCATTAAATAAAAAATTCAGTTACAATCACACACGTTTGTTTCCTCCTACTACTTCCTGCTGTCTTGTTTGTTGTTTCCACCAGTAGTAGCATCCGGTTGTTGGTCATGTGACTCGTGTGATGCGAAAACAGTGTTGTTATTGCAGAAAAATCACCTCATCCTACCGTAAAAATGTTTTTATTGGCAAACGTGAGTTTTGTCAAAATTTTGCGCGTTTCCATTGAGCAAATTTATTTTTGTAATTTCTATTTGGACAATTTTATGCTTTATTAAAATTAAAACGCAGCGAGAGATGCTGTTCATGTTCATGTTAGCTCTGTAACAGCAGCTGCGTTCACGTTACAAATGTGCGTAAAACAAAGTTGATTGCTTATAACAATTGCTTAGTAGTGTTTCACAATTGCTGTGTTTCCATTAAGTACAAAGCTAAATTAAAATCACACGTGAATAAGTTTGTTCACACAATAAGTTATTGAAAATGATCGTCCTCCTACAACTTCCTGTCGTCTTCTTCATAATTTCCACCAGTAGTAACATCCGATTATCGATCACATGACTCGTGGTGCGAAAAAATGTGTGGAAGTTTGCGTAGTTTTGGCTTAATTGCTACTCTGAATGCGTTTTTTTCCAGTAAATGGTGATTTTGAATCGGAATATCGCAGTTTATGGTTAATTGATTACTAACTTAGTTGATTGATTAATCAGAATTAATTGTTTCAACTCCTTAAAATAGTTGAAACAATATTTAGAAAACTAAATATGTTTTTTGTCAACATAATAGCATAAAGTTTTAATAAGTCTGTGTTTATGGACCAAATATTTTTGTTTATTTAGGATTTACATTTAGTTGCATCAATCAATCAAGTTTATTTGTATTGCACATTTCAGCAACAACGCAGTTCAAAGTGCATTTCGACAATGGAAACGTATCATTTTGTCATTAATCATGAAAGTTTTGGTTGGTGTTTCATGTATTATGGTTGAAAAGCAACTCCAAACAGGTGGATTTTAGCCTGGATTTAAATTAACTCAGGGTTTCGGCTGTTTTGCAGTTTTCTGGAAGTTTATTCCAGATTTGTGGTGCATAGAAGCTGAATCCATCAATGCTATTCTTTTAGTCGTCCATGCATCACTTAATTACATCACTTTTAGAAATTCATAAAAACCAAGCAACAAATGAGTTGACAATTATTTTTGATTAATCACGATTAATCGCTTCAACCAGAGGCGAATTATAACGTTCAAAATGACACGATGGTAAGAAAAAAAAGGCCGTTTTTCTTAAAAATTCATATTTTCATCCTGGCGAAAGGAAAACATTTGACTTTATCCTGTCAACGCATCCCTTATCTCCCCTTTAATCCTCCCTAATTCCCTCAGTTCCTTGCTGCCTCGCTCGTACCATATGTGACATTCCTTCTCAATGTGGCGCAGTGAAAACTTCCTGTTGTTATAGTTTGTTATGGAAAACTTCAAAGAGCCGAGAGGGAAGCAGGGGGAGAGACGGACAGGAGAAAACATGCCGTCTGTTATAGTTTTACCTCTTAAATGCTTCTCCATGGAAATGCTGAAGTGAGTCTTTTGCCAGGCGTGCGTCTTTGGTTTCTTCTTAGGGGGCTCTGGTTCCGTGCAGGACGCGGTGGCAAAAGGTTGGTCGTCTGGCACCGTTGTAATGGTCGCTCCGACCGAGTAGATCCCTTTATAGGGGACGGTGACCATGCGCACTGACAGCTGAACTTGACAGGTGGTGCTGGGATCAGAGGGCGTTCCCACTCTCTGGGCCACGCCTCCTGGGTGTTGCAAAATCCCATCCCGGAACCGGGATTCCGCCGTCACTCTGTATAGGCGGGACTTCTCCTTCGGTCTCACCGTACTACTGCCCCACCCGTCAATTTCAGTGATGCAATAATACAGATCCGAGCTGCGTACTCCACTTTCCCTCGGTACGTCCGGTAGATCCGTCACAGGAATGGTGCAGTCATTGATGACCTCCAGAATCAGATGTGCCCACGTAGTCAGCTCCCAGGGGCCTGTCCAACCTCCCTCGATGGCCTGTTCTTTTGTGTCATCTGGAAGTGCATTAAGCCCCCCAGCCGTCGGTTGGTACTCCTGCTGGCGTAAGACACGGAAGACCATGGGGTAGTGGATGGTGTTCAGTGGTGGGAATGACAGGGATGCTCTAGCGGGGTCATACGGCCAGGCGGCGTTAACAGATTCCCACAGGATATCATGGGGCCCCTCGTCCCTTCTCCATACCCATTGGTCTGCTTCCTCTGGGGTGTTCGGGGGAGCTGAAGGCCCTAGCAATCCTATGGGTATGGGGCTCCCATAGTTTGGCTGTACTTGTCCATACGTTCTGTAGTATCGCAGTGAGCTATAAAACCGTGCCACCTGCCATCCTTCAGCTTCACCTGTTAGGGTCACTTCTCCCCCTCGCAGCTGGTCCCGGCATACAAAGTGGCTTAGATCGTCTCCATCCCACATGCAAAAACAACCACTTGGTTCGTCCTCCTGCCAGGTCCAGTGGGTCTCCAACTTAAGCCGGGGTAGGTAACTCACACGGCATTTCCCGCAGATCAGGTTGCTCAAAATCGTGACCGGGGACACGAAGATGTTGTAGTGCCTCCGCAGTAGCTCCTTGTCGCACGGTTTTTCACGGCCCGGTCCTTCCCAGATATGGGGAGTTGGTTGCCTGCCAAACAAATGGACAGCGACCCTTAGCTTTTCCCCAAACCAGCATTTCTCTCCCTCCGACAGGACTCCATTTTTAGCCCAATCCAATTTCTTCAGGGCTCGTCCTGCCCAAATCCCTGAAGGTGTTCTTCTAATTACAACCACCCCTTTCACGGTGGCCAGTCCGAGATAGGGTGGAATGGTACATGATTCACTGGCCATTTCACCGGCTTCTGTTTCACTTTAGTCAGGGACTGGCTTGAGCTGCTCAACTCCTTGGATCCCTTTTCTTTCCAGCAATACTGTGTTCCTATCCAGTACTTGCTTGACGATGTCAGTTGTCTCAAACTTGGGTTTTACTGCTGCATGTACAGGTTGCTCTCTTGCTTTGACCCACACGCGCTGTCCCTCTCGGAATGGCACTCTGGGCGTCAGCTTCTCCTTTTTGTCGCTGGAGCCCCGCCCCACTTCCTTCGTGGTGAACGGCCGTTGGTTGAGTTCCATCGCAGGGGCGGGTCTTTCGGCTCTGCTTCTGTCGTTCAGGGCCTGCCCTATTTCCACCGCTTGGGTGCTCCAGCTGTTGGTGTTAGCATTTTTAGCTATCCAGCTTTTCACTAACCCATGGCTCGTTCCACCACTCCGTTAGCTTGTGGGGTGTAGGGTGGCGAGTAAACTCGCATTACTCCATACTTCTGACACCACTGGTCAACCTGTGAATTACGGAAATGAGTCCCATTGTCCGTGCGCAGCTCTTTCGGGATTCCCAGGGCACTGCATACTTGTTCCAGCATGCCGACAACGCTATTGCCGTTTGCTTTCCTGGCTGCTTTTGTAGTTACAAACCCCGACATAGAATCCACCAGCACTAAGAGGTACTTTTCACCTCTCCTTCCTGTTATCCCCATGGGACCTGCAACATCCATGCAGACTGAGCCCCAGGGGACCGTGCTTTTGATGGACAACCCATCCATCCGCTGCCCTCGGCGACCTGCGTTGTATTGACCACACACTTCACAGTCCCTTAGCACGCGTTGGACTTGTTTCACTGGGATCCAAAGGTCTTGCTCCTCCAGTTCCTTACGTAGGTCGCACGCCTGCATGTCCAAGGGCCTCATGCACGCTCCGCACGACCTCGACCACGTATTCTTCTGGGACCTCCCGTCCTTGGGAGTACTGTCCCACTTCTCGGTACCGACAAAGACGATCTTTCTTTGTTGGACATAACAGTCCACTTCATCATTCCCACGCCAATGAGCTCCCTCATGCGTGTGTGCTCTTTGATGCTCAACATCTATTTCCAACTGCAGTTTTAGCTCAGCAATCTTTTTCCACAAGTCTTTGTGTGCCACTGGCTTGCCCTTTGCTGTCTCGAAACCATTTTCTTCCCAAATGGCCAAGTCCTCTCTAAGGGCCTGAGCACAGTAGTAACTGTCGGTTACTAACCTGGCACTTTTGATTTTCCTTTTCACCAGCTCCAGCAATCCTTCCAGTACTGCCGTCACTTCTCCGGCTTGAGCACTACCGGGGGCTTTCCTTTCTGACGGCATTTCTCTTTGCCATCCTGCTTCAGAATAAATCCCCAGTATGCCGACTGGTCGGACCCCTTTCTGGATCCATCGGTGTAGATTGTCCATTCCGGTTGTCCTGGCTTCTCAGGTGTTTCTTGTGGTTTTTTCTTACTGGTGGGTTGTGCTGGCCCAATTTCAAGCTCCGGGTCCAGCAGATGTCCTCCCATCTTCCCCACCGAGTATTGGTTGCTTTAGTACTTTCCACAGTCCCTTTTCTTAGGTACTTGTGAACTTGGCTTTGTGTGATGACTTTAACTGGTTGTCCTTGTGCTAAATCTTCAGCACACCCCAATAGCGGCTAACACCGCTAGCTCTTTCTCTTCCTGCGGGTATTTCTTCTCAACAGAAGTTAGGGTGTAACTCCACAGGGTAACCAAGCCTCCATTTTCGTTACTCACTTTGATCATGGCATCGTCGTCATTCTCGCAGCTGATTTCTGCCACTAGTCTTTCTGACAAACTCTTGGCTCCAATCTCACAGCTGCTTGAATGGCCCTTCTCAGTTCCTCTAGGTTCTGTTGATTGGCTGCTGTCCAAACCCAGGGTCTTTTTCCGTCTTTCTCATCGTCCTCACTTTTCCTCAGGCAGTGGTACAAGGGTTTGGCATATTTCTGATAGTTGGGCACATGGTCTCTGACATAGTTGCACAGTCCCAATATTTTCTGTAAGTCATTTTCTGACTGTGGTTTGAATGTTCGTCAGCTTTTCTCTGTACCCATCCGAGAGTCCCAAGTCCGACGTGACTTGGAAACCCAGATAGTTCACTGGAACTGTCCAAATTGACATTTCTTGAGGTTTAGCTTCAACCTGCCTTGGTGAGGTTTTCAACTACTTTTTGTAGCCTTTCTAGTGTTCTTCTTCTGTGTCATCAGCAATAAAAACATCATCAATGTACACAGTAGCACCTACGTCCCCCAGTACTTCCATCACTGCTGACTGGAACACATTTGGGGAGTTCTTGTAGCCCTGGGGTAACCTTTGCCACACATAGCTTTTGCCTTTGTGGGTGAATGCAGTTTTACCTTGCGATTGTCTGGCGAGGCGTAGGGAGAAAAATCCATTAGCTAGGTCGATGCAAGACTTGAACTTCTTGACTCGAAGAGTTTTCAGCGCTCCTTGTGGATTGATTAGACTGGCTCGGTTTGCTATTGTTCTCCGATTCAGGGCCTTGAAGTTGATAACTGGCCTCCAACCCCCTCCAGCCGATTCAGGTTTCTTCACCGCCTGGATGGGGCTGTTGGTGATCGGGTTGAGTTCCTCTCTGATGATCTCTAGGGCACCCAGTTCCTTCACGATCTTGTCCATCTCCTCGACTGCTCCTGGGTTCAACGGGTACTGCCGAACAGGTGGATGAACCCCACCTTCGATGTGATGAACAAACTTTGGGCCCAAATCTCCACAATCGTTCTTGAACCGTGCCACCTGCGCCGTAACGATGATCTCACGCAGCTTCTCTTTCCCAGCCGGGGAGAAGTCACTCTCTTCAAGTTTCTGTTCTGTCACCGTTGGTATGTCGACCGGTTTGTACCAGTCTTGCTTTTCTGATCCTGTTTGGGTCGGGCCGACTTTCACCAATCTTGCTTTCAAGCTTGTCAGCCTTCGCTCCAGTCGCGATGTGTGCCTTTCTTTTTACTGAGTTCGTCTAAGTCTTTTACTGTGAGGAGATTGTAGGGACCTTTCACCCACACTACTCCTTTCCAGGTCCCATACGGCATTTCTTCTACTTTTCCATTAGCAAACTGAACCTTCAGGTGTCCTGCTGTTTTTAGGTCTTTGCGGGTCATAGACACCTCCGCTCCTGTGTCCACCAGGTAGGGTACTCCCTCCACTTTAGCGTAGATTTCGTCCCCCTCCCAGTAGGCATTTTCTAGAATGACCCGCGACCTGGACGCCATTACTTTGGTGACCCTCCGGCCCCGGCTTTACGGGACTCACGGAGGGCCGTCCTCTCTTCTGGGCTCAATTTCCTATACTCCTCATCTGTCAGGAACTGACCTTTTCCTGGCTGGTTTGATGAAGCCGGAGGGTTGGTCGGTTTCCCTTGTGGTCCTGGTGGTTTCTTGCTGGAACGGCCGGTTCCGGAAGTTGGATGGCGGTGCTCCTTGTTGACACGGTCTGCTCTGGAAGTTGGATGGTTGTCTGATGTTAACCCTTCCAGGTGGCTTTGCCGGTTGGCTAGCCTCCTTCTTCCTTTTGTCCTCGTAGTACTGCTGTTCCAGGTCGAATCCTTGCACTGCTACATCCATCTGAGCGACTGTTGTGCTTCTCACTGGCAACTTCACGAACACGATCTCTCCTCTGCGTCCTTTTGTCACCTCACGCAGTACTTTCACATATCTCGCAGGGAAACGGTCTGCTTAAGTGTGTGCCAAGCGGTTCCAACCGGCTTCCCTGTCCAGCCGTCCTCTGGCTCTCTTCACCTGGGACTCTTCATCATCCATGTCCTCCAACACCAGCCTTTCATAGTTGCTCTGTGCTGAATCTGTTCCAACCATCGGGTCCGAGGTCACGCTGGTCAGCCACAACTTTTTGGCTCCCTCGTGGTTGGTGGTAGACAGCACGTTGGCCAAACATCTTTCAATACTCTCATTGTTTTCGTCTGCGTTTTTACTCCTAATCACCAGCCTTAGATTCTTCCCGGCGTAAGCATCCTGTCCTGTATTAGTGGCAGGTGCTGAGCTGACACCTCTGGTTGTCTCGCCGGGATCTGCGGTCCTGGCTCCGAAGACGTCGCCTGAGGTTCCTCTTCATCAGCCGACACTTCGTCCAGCTGCTGTTGCGTTTCCCTGGAGTACTTGTAGGCGGCTTTCTTCAGTCGTCGCAGCATCACATCATACATAATTCCAATGTATGCGTTCCTGAAGTTGGTAGTCAGGGAATAGTGTGCTGTCAGGGTGGAGCAGGATGGTGTCATCAGGATGTTAGCCCATTCTCCGATTGTCGCTTCCACCTCGAGCTGCACCCGGTCTCCCAACCTGCTGGCCCATCCTGCCGGGATCTGGTACTCG
>NC_045685.1:24694164-24714024 GCF_003331165.1 Xiphophorus hellerii
GTTTGGCCGACCTCTGGTACATACGTACGCCGTCCGTCCTTAGCCTGCACTGGACCCCAGGTCACGTCTCTCGCCAGTCTTTCAGAAGATCTCGATGTCAAAGGTTTCCATTTCTTTCTTCTTACCCCGGTGCTGTCCTGTTCGGAGTGTCTTGTGCTCTGTCGGTGGTTGTTCGGGTCGGAGAGACGCTGCCGTGATCACTTCCTCTTCTTCTTCTCCAGGATGTTCGATCTCCGGTTGCTCCTCTTCGTCCTCCGAGTCGCTGATGTCCTCATACTGTTGTTGTCGAAGAGGTTCTCTCCTGGGGAGTTCAGCGGTCGAATCTTAGCTGGTTTCATCGGTCCTTCTTCTTTCGGGACCGTCGGCTGCTCTTCTTGACTCTTCCTTGGGTTTTTTCAGTTCACTGCGGCTCTCTTCAAACGAGAACTCCTTAACGTACCTTGCTGCGGAGAACCCTGGTTCAACAGGTGCCTCCTTTATCTTTATCCTGGGTGTCTGCACGGCCTTGGCTTTGCCTATCTGGGTGGTGTTTGAAACCTCACTCTGGGGAATTTTTAAGGGATATTTCTTGACTTCTTGTGATGGATGGCTAATGCGGCATTGCTCCTCCATCTCAGCTGCCAATTTCACCCCTTGCTCAGTGCGGAGTCGATGCAGACGGGGGTCAACCACCACCACCACTTTTTTGAACACAAAGAAATGACTGTTGGTCTGGCTATATTCACCACTCCGTTCTCCGCAATTGATCTGGCGGTGTCCCTTGGCAGATCCGATCTCAGTCCCTGTACACTCACTATCACTCTTCTCATGCATTCGTTGCTGGCTGCCCAGCAGGCCCCGCTCGAGTCCGTGCCACATCTTCTTCCGATATTCCTCCAACTCTCTCCTCTCGGTAGACGTCAATCGGGACCAGGATTACAGCACCATAAGGGAGATATAGCCGTTCATCAAGACTACTTCTCCCCTTGTTTTGGGCTACAGGTAGCTTCCAGCAATCTTAAGTCTGCTTGTAACATTTCCTGCCTGGTTCTTAAGGTTGCGTCGGAAGTTTTTTTGTGGATCTTGTATCTGTCGTTGGTGAACACAATTAGTCCGTCACCCTCAAGATCCCATATTCCTCCAATAACTGATAAATCCGGAGGCCGGTCTGCAGTCTAAGTTGCTGGCCCCCGGTGGTATTTCGGCTAATTCTCGGGCCATCCTCCAGGTGTCCGATTTCTGAGTCTTCTTCTTGGGGCGGCCGGGGCCCCGCTGCTCCTCGTCCGATTCCTCCTCGTCCTCGTCGGAACTGCTGGCCGCTGGGGTCCTCGTAGGTGGCAGTGGATGCCTCCTCTCCGTGCTGTGGACTCGGGGATGAAACCCGAGCTCCGGGTCCCGTTGAGGGGACCACTTCTTGGCTGCATCCTTCCACTGCCCTCTGTGAGTCCGCCGACGAGCGCTCCCTCGGGGTCGTCCTCATCCGACTGTTCGGGGGATGTCCTCGTTCCGCGATGGACCCGGTGAGCAGGGATGCCTCCGTCGTCATCGTTGTTGCTGTCACCGCCGTCGTTGTCGTCGCTGGGCCGTCAGGTCTATCAGATCCCTCGAAGGTTGCTCCTGCGGGCGAGTCGGTGTCGGGCTCTGCTGGGCAGTCGGGACGGAGCTCAGCCACCTCCGACCTGCCTCTTCGAGGGTTGCTCCTTTTCCTTGCCTTCTTTGTCTCTTTTGTAGGCACGCAGTTTTCCAGGGCCTCCGAACACTCTTTGTAATGGCGCACCCCTTGTGCTTGGGGGTTCACCAGGATCCGTCGATGCCCGCTGCTATTGTAGCGGTTTTTACCACTCATACTTTTCGGAGGGGCTGTAGATAGTCCGCAGCGTACCCTCCGTCCATCTTCAAGGAGCTTGGCGAACCATTCAGCCATTCTGCAGCCTCCGTCTTCTTGGTAACCTTCACTGGGCATTTGACGACTCCCAGACGGTGACCCTGTTAAGTGGGTGCAGTAGTATACGTGATGCCGCACTAGGATCTCCAGTAAGTCCTGAACCCTGACCTTACTGGTGTTGTAGTGAGAGTCAAGAACATTCTTTTATTTATCTCAGTCCAGGATTCCAATCCATCACGCGAGTAATATCAGCTGTACAGGAATTCGTATTAGAATAGATTGGGAAAGACGGGATTGATGATTTTCCCCGTCTTGGCTGATGTGCTTGCCCCTTGTCCCATCGCTGGCTTTGCAGGGGATCCAGTTCCCCCCTCTTTCTTCTTCTTCACTCATAGTTGTCTTTGTCTTCGAGTCGCCTATCCCCCAAAGCCTCTCTTTGCGCTTTCGAGTAGGGATGGGTCCAGGCTGTGTTGGCTACTGGCTTCACTGTCTGGATCTGGTCATTCTATCCTCAGTAGAAGCTTTCCCTCACCTGCATGCTATACAGTTACTGCGAGGGTTGTGACTGAAGGCCTTATCAGTCACCACTAACTCTCTTCCCTAAGAGTTAGTAACCCAAGTGAGCTATTCAGAGTCTCACATCTGTTTTTACTGACTTGGTGTCTTTGGGGCCCGCCTACTCAGTTGTGCGCCGCCCCACGTTGGGCGCCATGAAGGTTATCCTACAATAGTCAGCCCCGCCCACTCCTCACTACTTACAGGGCTGCCTACTGACCAGTTCTCCGTCTAACAGGTCCGGAAAATCTCTGAGACCTGGGTATTACCCTAAAAGTACTCTATAAGAGATAATCTATTTAAACTGGTGGCGAAAGTGATTCGTCTAGCTCTAACTACCTCCAATCCAGAAGTTATGACCCTTTACAGTTAAGAAACAATCAGCTGAGTAGCCCTCGCAGCTGCATAATTCCAATAACCACTTCTGTTAACGGTAGCCCACTTTCTAAATCATAACTTGCACTTGGAACCGGCTAGATTATGTTTAGTGACTTAGATGTAAGTCCCAGGGTCATTATTTACTCTCACCAAAGGAAATTATGAAGCCTCCTATTTACTGGAATCATGTACATTAGTTTTACCTTAATTAAAAAGAACTGGACAAAGATTAAATGACTCTATTAATTCCAATGTCCACCAACCTCATTAGAATTTTATAGTATAAATTTATTAAGCAAGCTTAAGCAGGGATATGCGACATACAAATCAATAATCAATCGTATATAGATCAAAAACAGTGTAATAAAATTTACATGTACAATCACTACTACTCCTTCTCTTTCCCTAAGAGATAAGTCGCACGTTCTGAAATGGAATTTCAAGGAGCAGATTCAACTCATACCCAGAAGATGGTGGATCTTTTGGCAACAGGAATTTCTAGCATCCTTGGTTGAGGTCTTTGCCTTGTGTGGAAAAATCCTCCTTAGAAAGGAAACAAAGCAGAACGGGTCCGAATCCTTTTGCAAAACCCAGTTCCTCATCCCTGAGGGACCTTTGTCCTTCCTCCAAGTCTTGTTGCAGAGTTTAAAGTGTTGCTGGGTTGAGACGAGACCAACGGTCGAATAAAGAACCAGAGATGGGCGATGGGACCCAGTCCTTTCTTAGCGGTGTGAAGTCCGAGCTTCCCCGTGGTTCTGAAGTGCGGTCCGTAGCTGCTTCTGCAAGTTGTCTCTCCTTCTGCGCCGCCGGACTGGGAACGGCTGGTTCCTCTTTTCGACCCCTTTTTATCATTTCTCTACCATGTGTGTGTATGGGGAGGTTGGGTCTACGTGACTTTCGCTGTGTCTCATGAAAAAGTTCCAAAGTTACCCAATCGTTGCTTCAGCCAAACTCCCCGCACCATCCATCCTGTGCTCCTCTGGCCATCTGTTCAGAACTGCTTGCGACATTTCCTGTTATTCAGGGCTGTGCTGCACATTCGTCTTTCTATAACTCATTTTTATCTATTACAACTCAGTGAATTGATTTCAAATGATCACAACTTCATATTCATTGACAATAAATCACATCTTTCTCTTATTGTTAATCATTAACATAATCATTACATAGTTAAATCATTACAGATCACATTTCAGGAAATATATTTCAGAAGGTTATTATGTGATTACTTATACTCATATTTTCAGACTTATTCAACTTAATCAACTTTTAATCAAATTACAAGATTACTTTATTTCTTCCAAGCCATTATGCACCTTTTTCTGCGTGTACCTGGAACGATCTCATACCCTTATGCCAGTTTTCTTGACAGTTCTTTTTGTTAAATGTAAAAATAAAAATAAAAAGTCAAAATTTGTTCCAAATAAATATAATTAAACTAAAGTGTTGGATATAAAGTTAAGTTCATTTGAACAGGCAGGTCAAAGTGCTTCAGATGATAAAAACATTACAAAATATGAAATGAGCAACAAAAATTACATTCTGTAAAATCATCAAATATACATTAAATATATTAGTCAATGTTCCAGTTGTATTTAATCAAAGAAAACTCTAACATGGGTTTTTACCATTGATTTAAATTCAGCGTTTCAGCTGCTTTTTTAGTTTTCTAACAGTTTGTTCCAGATTTTTGGTGCATAAAAATGTTAATTACTGAATTAGTTACTCATTGTGTCACTTATGTTATATTTCATTTAAAACAGAGTAAGTAAGTAGCTTGTCTTATTTCTGTTCTGTGTCACTGTAAGATCTTTTGCTTGATTTAAACTTTAGTTGTGTTGGAAGGTTTAAGATTTAAGCATCACCTTTCCATTTAAGCACACTTTGATCACCAGATACGCTGCATAAATGCATCCCTTCAATGAAATCATAGCAGCTGATACTGAAATGTTGCAGCAATAACTCAATAATATTACCCATTGTAAGCAAATCCTCTCTCTACAGAGATTTACTCACTGGAGTGTTTAAATGCTTGAAGCTGCTTCAACTGATGACAGTCGGACGTAAAATCAGATTTATTCACCTAATATTCATTCCACCACCTGGAGGTTCTCATAAACTGTGCAAACAGAATTGATTTTTCACCTCCAAATCACAAAGTATAGAAAAACAGATAAATAATAAAAAGAGGTGGTGACACGGTAACAGAAATGTACGCTGTTCTGATGCAGCAGAAAACTGCAGCCTCATTCCCAATAAACACATACTCTACACATACTCTGACATCTTAATATTAAGACTTAATATTTTTCAAAACTTCTTTCATTTCTTGACAGTTTTGACCAACATAATATGCATTATACACCAAATGTGTCAAATTTGTTTGATCAGTGGAGAATTTCGCTTAAAAGAAAAAAAAGACAATCAGATTTAAGTTTGTATAAAACTAGATAATCCAAATAAATTGCAACAATGGATTATCCTTCAACCAAAGTTGTCAACTACAAAAAGTTTGTAGTTAATATTTCTAAATTAACGTTTGAAACAAAATTAATTCTTTTAAACCGTCCTGAATATGCACGATTATAAATATGTCAATGTACATTTTTGAAAACATTTCACACTTACAAAGTTAAACATACAGATTATGAATAAGAATGATAATCTTATTAAATCAATTGACAGCACTAATATTATTTTACTTTAACTTTGTATTTGGTAAAAAGTCTACTCAAGTACTAACTGCTCTACTCCTCAATCATTTAATATTTAAAAATGACATCATCAGACAAACCAAAATGTAAGTTAAGTGGAATTTTGGTATTTAAGGGTTGAAAATGACAATAAAATTATATAAATAACAAAAAATAACAAAATCAGGTTAAATAAAATGTTTCCAAATCAGTTTCTTTCAATAAAAAAACTTATGAAACTTCAACAGAAACAGCATGTGTGTGTCTGTGTCTGGTGAATTTTTGGTTAAAACATGTTTGTTTTTCATTCAGTGAGCAGAAAAAAATCCAGAAATGTTACTTAAGTCAGAGTAAAAATACTCCTAAACGTACATCGTTTCAAAAAGTTACTTAATGTAATTGAGTAAACGCAAGTAGTTACTACCCGACTCTCATGTAAGGGTTGTTGTAAACAGAGGACTAATGAATTTAGTAGGCGACATTATTATTAATCAGTGTTGGACTCCAGATTGAACCGCCTTTGATCAGCTACAGAAATACGTAACGTCCCACTGCGCCAGATGACGTCTAAATATTTACATCTTTTTGTCACCTGAGAAAATCCAGGAGCTCACAAAACACTTCAAGTCCTTATAAAGAAAAACAGGTTTTTCATAGCTCGTCTTTTTGCCATAAAACATATTACGAGCCTCGTAAGCGCAGCGAGGTTAAACAGAAAAGCTGCAGAATAAATCAGACAGAAGGCAGACGGTTCATCCACAGTTCAAAAGCTTCCAAGCAGGGATCCCTTATACATCTGGATAAGATTATGTGGAACAAAATGACAAGATGTTGCAGGTAATCATTACAGGAAACCCAATGGAGGAGTAAAGTTTGTCATTTAGTTTAAATCAGTTTTTATGTCACAATAAATGAGCATTTCTGTGGATTTCTGCAGGAGTTTGAAGAGAAATGTCAGCATGAACAAAAGCTGATGGTGAAAACAACAAAATATATTCATCCAAACATGACACTGAAACTTTCACACAAATAATAGCAATGAAGATACATCTTCTAAAATAATGAAAAATAAGCTTTCACTCTGTGTATGCAATAATCACATCAGGAAAAAACATCCAGCTACGTTTTTAAACTGAGAAGATGTCCAACCATCTCATGATGATGAGTTCATCACTGATGAACTGTTCACATGCATCATCACTGATGAACTGTTCACATGCATCATCACTGATGAACTGTTCACATGCATCATCACTGATGAACTGTTCACATGCTCTGAGGTCACTTGACACATGGATCTGGTTTCTTTGATCAGAGGAACCTGAAGGTACTGTACTATGATTAAATCATTCATTATTTCCCATTACAGGCGGATGTAATGTGAAACAAACACACTATAAACCCCTAGCCCTGTGAAATCATGTTGTTTCCTAATATAAATGTTTGAAAAAATTTTGTCTGGATGATGACAACGGAAGGGAAATCTGAATTATTATTGCGTGGCCTATTTTACTTGATTCTCATTTACCCTTCAGTGTTCTGTCTGCGTTTTTCTCCCATTGACCTCAATTTCTCAGGCAGTATTTCCTCCTGGCCAAGCAGCGAACAGAAGGAGAAGTTGTGAACGAGGATGTGTTGATTTTCTGCGCTCTTCGTAGTCTGTGTACGAAGTGAACAGGAGGTAAACGAAGCCATTCGGTTCATGTTGCCCTTCATATATTGAGCAATTTAAAGTCGAACGAAGACGAATAACAGATTTTATTGCTGAAAAAGATTTTGTTTGTTTTGGCATTTTTCTCTTCCAGTGGGAGACGGCTGTTTACAGTTGACTTCGTAGCAAACGTTAGCGATTTGGTAAAACTTTAAGGATTCATTCACACCAGTCCTGCTTGGCCCACTCCGCTCACTTCAACCAAACTCTAGTTTGTTCTGGTTCTCTAAAAAACATGATTGCATTTGATTGTCATTATATGAAACAGGATTAGGGTCATTGGGGAAAAAATTCTGACTTTAAATTCTGAGGAAAAATCTGAATTCTGGGGGAAAAAGTAAGTTTCTTTTATTGTTTTTAGCACTAGCTCTAATCCTTTCTTATTATCAATATGCATAACACCCAATGTACAAGAGGCTGACCGTAGAAAAGTAAAGACTGTGAGAAAAAAATATTGTGAAGAAATATCCCAGACTTTTGAGGAAAAATTTAAATTTGCATTTCTTGTAATTTTATATTTACCAGTGGCTCAAATCTTTTTCCATATTATTAGTACATATTAACGACCAATGTACAAAAGGTTGAGCTTATAAAGGGCCAAGAAAAAAAAGTCAGAATTCTGGGAAAAAATTAAAAAAAAAATTTTGTTTGTTTTTAACGACTATCTTCAATCCTTTTCTGTATTATTTTTACATATTCACAACCAATGCACAAGAGTCTGACCTTAAAGTCCAAATTCAAAAGTTTGGAGAAAAAAGTCACATCTTTTTGTGCTTTCCAGTTGTTTTAATCCTTTTCCGTATCATTTATACGTATTAACATCCAAGAGGTTGACCTTAAACGTGCTAAAAGTGTTTTCTAATTCTTTACAGTGAGACACATTTAGGCAAACTAGAAAGCTGATGAAAACAGGCCATGAGCTCATTAGTCTCTCCTTTACGCAACCTGTGTGTGTTGGGGTGTGTGTGTGTGTGTGTTGGATTAATTAGTCAGGAAGACAGCAGGCAGACGCAAGTCGGCTTCCTTTGATCTGACACTGTTAAGCACTTCCTAGTGACTCACTTGAACACGAAAACACACACACCTTGTGAGTGGCGAGGACAATGGCTGACCGCCCGGTGACATCTGCCCCAACACACCCCCCCCCCCCACACACACACACACCCACAGAGTATATTAAAAGATTCAGGTTCTGTTTCTGCAGCAAAGTTTTCTAATTATGGATCAAGCAGCTACGCTGAAGCCCTGATGTAAGAGCTGATAAAAAAGAAAAAGCGTTACAGTACAGCGGGTCGCCTTGAAGGGCACTTTGTGCTGCAGAGTTTAAGTGAAATAAATGAGGGGAGATAAGCGGAGAAAACATGAAAGGAGTGAACAAAAGGATGGAGAGAGAGTAAAAAAAGATAAATGAAGGAATGTTAGAAAATCAAGGTCACGGTCTGCATTCAGTCTCATTTGTTTACTTTTTTCACTCATCTTGCCTTAAATCTAATGCTTGTTGCTCAGTTTTATAGTGTTAATTATTAGCATCTTTATGTGTTTGGGCATTTTTGTACTTCAAGTTCTGCATCATGAAATTCTTGTTTGTTCTTCCTTTCTTTGTCATATTTTAGTTGCAATATCTTTCCTAACTAGCCACCTTTTGTCAATTTTAATCGCTGTTTTGTAAATCTAAGAATTACATTTGTTTGTAAAGGTTTCATCATCAATACCCTGATGTATTATTTATTGAAAACAGATGTATTTGTTTTTAATCTGGTAGCTTGGTTTGATTCATTCTTTATTCTGTCTATGACTAATCGGCAAAAACAAACAAAAAAATATTTTCAAAGTTTAACAATACACAATAACCCAATCAGTTGGTTTTTTTTTTGCATATTCTGATTACATCACATGCCAGAGGACCAAAAGTTATTCTGCTTTATAATATCCATTGGATCAGCTTCTTATTTGATCAACAGTAACATTCAAACATGAGACAGTGTATTAGGGCTATTTTAGATACACAAAAGAGTAAATTAAAACAAAAAATTCTGACATTTTTAAATTAATCTCAGAAATTTTTTAGAAAAATTCAAATTCCACTTGTTTTTTACATTTTTCTAAAATTTAAGACTTAGAAATTTACTTGTTTTTTTATGAAAGTTTTTGAAATTAAATGTGGATTTTTCTAGAAAAAAAACTAAGTCGTCAAAAAAATGTTAGAAAAAGAATTATGACATTTTTATATTAATCCTGGAATTTGACAATTTTCTTCTAAAAAAAATTTCTAAGTCTAAAATTTTTAATCTTGTGAAAAATTTGAGTTTTTTCTAGCAAATTTGCGACTTCAAACTGATAAATTTACTTGTTTTTTGTAGAAAGTTTCTGATAATCTCAACATTTTTATTTATTTTTGTTTTTTTGCAGCAAGTTACTTTTATCTTATTTCTGTCCTGATATGCCGTTGTACAATCGAACCCCTTCTGCACTGTAGTGTGTAAAACTTTACATACATCATCAGCATTCCAGCAGAACGGCTCCATAATAAATGCTCCGCACAGGTTATTTTTCAAACTTTGATCCGTATCAGCTTAAGTAACTTTTAATGAAGTCGTTTTGAAATTAAACCCCGACTCTCTCTCCTTCCTCCCTACGAGACATAAAGTGATGTGGTTTTCTCTGTCCATTAAGTCGCTATTAGCCCTCTGGAAGTCATTACAGACTCAGCTGGCAGGCAAAGGACAAAAACATGAAATCCTTCTTCAGAGAAAATGAGGACAGAAAGAAAAACAGGAGCAGAACAAAGTTAGACGTTCCTTTAAAGTCTATAAATCCTCTTCAAGTTTAATTTTGTAATTTTACATGAAACTACTGAGTGGCACATTGGCCAGAAATGAAACTATAGCTTTGAAAATAAGAAATGAGTCAAGTTGATTTGTAAAGTGCTTCATAATACAGCAATCAATTATAAAACAGCAATAAACATATAATTTTGTCAAATGCCGTCATTGAAATCGTCAAGCAAATATAGATCAAATATATTGATCAATATTCCAGTTTTTAATTAATCAAAAGCAATGCTATTCAGGTGAGTTTTTAGCCTTTATTAAAATGAATTCAGTGTTTTGGCTGTTTTGCAGTTTTCTGGAAGTTTATTCCAGACGGTATGTGAAATTCTGAAAAATTAAAGTGCAACAATCAACATAAAGAAGAGGAAAGACAGAAAGAATGACCAGAGGAACTGAGAAACACTTCTCCAACGAGAACCGATCCATCCGAGGATGAAAATGTAGCCACATTTCTCCTTCAGCAAAACGGACAGGAGGGCAAAAAAAGAAGAAAGTCTAAATATTCATGAGTCAGGTAAAACTGCCAGACAACCGTCTGACTGTCACCAGAGGAGCAGACAATGAGTCACAAAGTCGCTTAACTTCTCTCACTGAATTTATTTTCCTCTACTGCCCAGAAATGGTCAAGTGTAGAAAACTGATAGGCTGGGGAAAAAAGGTTTAGTACGAGTTTAATGGAACTTTTAAGATTAATGCCATAAAATAAAATAAAAAAAATCTGGAGGAAATGGAAACGTGGGAAGAGAAATGACAAAAGGAAATGAGGAAAAGGACAGAAGTGGGAGACTAATGTGGGATTTTCTTTCAAAGTCATGGCCACACCAACAAGGTAAAAGAGAAAACTAAATGCTACGTGGGAGCTAGCGCTATATGCTGTCAGAAACAAGAAAACAGCAACAAGTGGACATGAGTCACAACAACATAAAGAAAAAATAACAATATAACAGCAGGAGGCTGAAGCTGCACAACTTTTCAGTTTAAATGGGAAGTTTGACAACATTCTTTAGTGTGGAAGTTGTTACTGAAGTAAGAAGGTTTCCATATTAGCGAGACAAGGCCTCCAAAGTCGTGTTGATGACTTGGTAAACTCCAGTAAAGTGGTCCTGAAATCACATCAGAAGAGGAATAAGAGATTTAAGATGCTTTTTACACTGCAAGAACTAAATCTTACCAAGTACTTTGGTTTAGTTTTTGGTGCAGATATATTAGTTCACTTGAAATAAGACAAAATTAACCTTTCAGAAAGATATATGAGTTTGTTTTAACTCAATAACTTCTAAGTATTCATAGAAAAGTACTAGTTCATTGACAGATTATTTCACTCATTATATGTTATTTAAATTTGTCATTGTCATTATTAATATTATTAACTGTAGATTTTCTTGTCTTGTTATGAGTTAGTTTTTAAATTCTGGCTGTGTAATATAATTTATTTGTTGCTCTTTAGCCATCCGGGAATGTCAAACGTTTAAATAAGATTTGCATTTTTGAGTAGTTGCATATAGATTTGGATGTTTTCAGCAATGTTAATCATGCTACAGTCAAAAAAAAACTATATTCATTTGGTCTTTGCTTCAAAATAAGTGAAAATCCTCTAAACAGGGCAGGATTGTTTCCTCTGCTCCTAATATAAATGATTAATAACTACTCATGTTTGGAAGATCAGAAACAATATTAGATGCTACTAATTACATTTCTTAAAAAGCAACAGCAATCAGGTAAATTTGGCAGATTAAAGTAAACTGCATCTGTTTCAGATCACGAGTTGAAGTGGTTACAAATATCCTTCATAATATTCATATGAATATGGAAATATGACATTTTGTCTTTTTCCAAATGAATACTGATGAGTCTACGGTCATCTTGGATCTGATCCTAACTAGATTTAACAATCCAGCATTTTTCACGATGAGCTTTAAAGTAATGCTACAATCAAATCATATCACCAATAATGGACTGTATCATTCATAAATCTTTTTACAGATGGATTAAAGATTTGTTTATGACCAAATGTAAACGGTGAAAAGTGTGAAAATCTATCGTGTCAAAATGGGAAACGATAAAAATGACAGAAGAGCGACGCGACAGCGCTGCGTGTCCCGAGGGTCATCAGTCACCGCCGCCGTTCCCGAACGACTGACGCCGTCATGGCAACCAGCATGAAAAATTAAAGTGCAACAATCAACATTTTGCTGTCCTGACAACAAGCGTGGTGTGTGTCATGCATCTCTGTGCCGTCTGGGGACAATCTGTCTGGGCATGACACATAGAAAACACACACACACCCACGTTAAACAGAAACATTTCCACACACGTTTCTGCGGTCAGTAACACAGAAAGTCAAAAACGGAGACTAACTAAAACAAACGCTTTCCAAAATTTGAACTCATTTACATTTTGATAGACACACACGTTTCCAAAAAAAAAAAAAAAAAAAAACACAAGCAGTGTGCCCACAAGCAGCACTCGCAAATGTCACCTCCTCTGTGTGAGTCCATCTTTGATCTATCGCAATAAATACACAGTCTTTAATATTACAACAGCAGAGGAGAGTCCGGCTCTCCGTCTGCGCAGGTCACATGATCCAATCAGAGGTAATGTACAGCGGCCGTCCATCACACACACACACACACACACGCACACACACATACACACACCGGATACAACATGGATCCCCTCTGAGGGGAAACAACACACACCTTCCTTTGCATCGTCTTCGGATCTATAATCGTATCATTTATTGTTTGTTATTTAGACCTTTGTAACCTAAAGAGGACGATCTAGATCATGTGTGCCAAACTCAAGGTCCGGGGGCCAAATCTGGCCCGCCATAGTTTTTAATGTGGCCGTCCAAAATGCATCAATAAGTCCCTCCAGTTTTTCACAAATCTGCAAATTCACACAAAAATCAACAGATTCCAATATTTTTGATTTTACTGAAGTTCTTTCTCAAAATTGTTCAAAAATAGTCTGAGCCTTACCGAATACTCGAAATGATGATTAGTAAAAATTCTGATTCTGAAAAATTACCAGTACCACTGCCAGATTATTTCACTTAATTAGCACTTTTTCATCGATATTAAAGAATTATAGTCTTAAAACAACCTCTTTTTTTGCTGAATAGTTACTTATAAGTTAGTTTTGTCTCATTTCACGTGTACTGAGACTTTTCACTAGAAAGTAGACAAAAAGTACTTTGTTTATTTTCTGTTGTTGCAGTTAAGAACTGCAGTTAAATATTCATACTGCTGGTTAATTTTATTTACATAATCAGATCACTATTTTCCCATCCAGAAATGAACAAATTAAAAATCTAAAAATATTACATAAAATCTTTTGAACTTGGGATTTCTTTTTTTTTTCCCTCCATTGAAATAACTTGTTTTTCCTCCAACTTACTGATTTTTTTTTTTTTCCCACCGGCACGTTAATTACTATGTTGCAAGAAGGACGATGATATATCTTATAAATCTCTTACTGTTGGACATTTTTACAGTGGTAAACAACAGAGGGTCCACATGCAACACTTAACTGCTGCAAATTATGGGTCTCTTGTGCTGCTTGTCCTGATTAAAATCATTTATCCCTGATTGTGTGTCTTTGGATGTTGGTGTCCAGATCAATAGATGGCAGCTAAAACTCTGAGTCATTTTGGGCTTTAAAACCACAAACGCCTGCTCTGTTGTTTACAGCCCAGAAGTCTCAATCTGTTGGGTGAAATATCGATATGATTCATCTGCAGGAGGAAATGAACACATTTCACCTGCACACTGTAAAACATGTGAAACGCATTTAGTTGTGTCTGCTATTTTCTGCTCTTTAAGTCATAAATTTAGTGAGTTTTAGATGTTGAACCTAAATGTGAGAGTTTGTGAAAGGTAAACTTAATGTAGTAAGTGTGTTAACTTTTTACTAATGTTGTCAGAGTTGAATAAACTAGAGTTTTTAGGTTAGCAATAAAAAAAAACTGAAAGAAGAAATAGACAGGAGTAGGAACTACTTCCCAGAATGCTTAGCGGCATGTTTTTGTATCCTGACATGGAAGTGCGTTACATTGATCTGACTCTTTATTTTAAAACTCGACGATGATGTCCTGTTCACACTAAATGTTTTTCAGCTGAATTTATTGTGAAGTTTAATAAAATTCATTATCAGATCAGAAATTTTATTCATGCAATTTGAAACAAGGATTAAATTGTTCTAAAGTAAAATAAATAGTCATAATTTGATATTCCAGACGGTCAGTTAGGATCGCCGCCACAGTTAGAGGACTGGACTGACGTTTCCTTCTGTGCAGTCCGGTTCTGTTTAGGATCCTGCTCATCATGATTAATGGTTTTAACCACAGTGCAAAGCAGCATCCGTGTCTCTCCATGTTTTAGACCAAACATGAAGGGAAACTTGACCAAGGGAAGCTAGTACAGTTAGCCACTGTGCTAGCCTAGCATAAAACCGCCACTTCCTGGACATACAATTATCACGTTTAAACAAGATACGTATCACGTCTAAGATAAGTATCACGCTATAACGTGATGGCACTCTAAATATTTTTTTCCTGTGTGATAGCAATGCGCTTCCATACAAATCAAACCAAAATTAATACTGTTCCATCTGAGGACAGTCGGGAATAAAACCCACTTCCGTTTTTCAGTTGAATGTGTTTGGCTCATTTGTCTACACTGGGCCACACAATATACAAGCATGAACAGCAGCCTAATAGGATTAAAGATAAAAAAGTGTGTAACACCCCCAGCCCCAAATGAAGGATTGTGGCTTTACTGATGAACGTGAGGTTTATTGGAAAGTTAACCCTGAGTTTCATTGTAATAGCTGTATGCACAAACACACACACACACACACCCACCCACACACACACACACACACACAAAGGACAGTGTAAGCTACAAAAACACAACCAGAACATTTCAACTAAAAATAATATTCACCTCTAAAAATATCAACTCTAATTCAAAACTATGCCCTAGTGTTTATATACAACAAATTCACAATTTCAATCGATTACAAAATTAGAACCGTCCTTATTTACAAAACAAACATACCTTGTGCCTCTATCAAGGGGTTCGCTAATAACTAGACAATTTTAACACGTTGTTGTAACTTGTCTTCTGTTCCTTTCTGTCGTTAAGCTGCCATTCTACAACATATATAGAGCAAAAATAAAAATAAAATAACATCAAATCAAAAACTGGAAGTCATATGTTATACAAAATAAAACGAGATAAAGGAAAAAAGCCCTTAAGATGTCTAAATGAGAAACGGCCACAGTTTAACCTGAGTTCATCAAACACTTTTCCTCACAAAAACCTCTTTTGATGAGGAGGAAAACACTGTTGAGCAGATTCAATGGGAAACCAGGTGATTGTGTTTTGCACATTGTTAAGCCCATATCAATTACAGCCACATTGGCAGAAACTAGTCTAATATGTTGGGAAAAGTTTCATTTGTCTTAATATGAACGAATTTATTTGGAAATGTTTTAATGGTTTGAAACATCTCCTTTACTAGAAGGTGGGAATCACTTCAGAGCTTTTCCTGGTTACCATAGCAATAGCAACTAATGCGACACTTCTACCTGACTGATGATGTCACTAGGATCAGATGCTTTGTGTCATAGAGCTATGACATCAGCTCTGAAACCTCTTAAATAGTTTGTCACTTGTGTTCTAGAGCCAGACTTGCAGAACCCAGCGGATTTATAGTTAATTGTTCTCTTTTCATTGTTAGACAGAAACGGAAGATGGATTCCCGTCAATTACCTAAGATTATTAATCCTTTGCTAAGGACAAGACAGAAGACGGAACCGAATGAAGAATCGAACCGACTTCGAGAACAGGAAGAATCTTTAAACACCTATGTTTCTTACTGGACTAAATACACTAAAGATACGGAACCTGAAAGAAAAATGACGGAAAGACTGCTGAGCCAAAGAGCTCCCTACGCGTCCACAGCTTATTACAGCGAGGTTTCTGGAAAAGACAAACTGTTTAAAAAGCCTTTAAAAGTAAAAGAAATGGCTAAGCGGGAGTCAAATGAAGGCTTTCCGCCTATATTTCAAAACACGCGTCCTGAAAAGGTTCCATCTCAACAGGATTGCAAGAAAATTGTTTATAACAATCTGGATGAAATAAAGAAAAAAGAAACTGCTAGTTACATCCTTTTGGAGGAAAAGCGTCGTGCAGAGAGGGCCAAGCAGCATTTACACCAAAAGTTACAAGAGGAACAAGAGAGGGAGAAGAAAGATAAAATGAAACAGATTCTGACTGATACATGGGACACCCAGGTTCAATATAAAAAGCAGAAAAACATGGAGAAGGCTGAAATTGAAAGGCAACAAATGGCTGCCATAATGCAGTCAGATAGACTGCATAAAAATGAAGAAATGGAAATGAAGAGAGAAGAAAGAAGAGAAAAGCCGGAATTTTTTGAGACATAATGAGGCTCAACTTAACCAAAAAGAGCAAAAGAAATCTAGAGGGGACAGTTTAAAGAATATATTAAAGAAAGAAACTGATTATGATGTCTTTTACACAATAAGCAATGCAACAAGATGGCCAAGGATGAAGTTACCAAATTATCACATCAAATACAGCAGCAGGAGAAAACTCCGAAGCAAAAACCTCTGGCTGATGAATTGGCTACTAGACATCAGTACATTGATGACAAGGACAGGAGTCGTGAAATACGTCAAAAATTAGTGTACAACCAACTGTCCCTAATAAAGAAGAAAGAAGACGCGAAAAGGACAATTATGGAAGATAGGTCATTGAAAGAAATGAAACATCGGGAAGCTGCAGAGCAGAAGCTTGAAAAACTGGCGAAAGAGAAAAAAGCTGCAGCTACCAAGTCTCTGACCGACTCGTGGGATTATCAGATACGACGCAAACAGCAGGAGAAGAAGGAACTTCGTGAGGCTGAGAGGAAAGACATGTTATCCTTAATTGAGTTAGAGAGAGTGTGTGGAGGTGAACGTATTAAAAGTATCCATCTTGACAAATGCAAACAGCCTGTTTATGACGACGTTAAGGAGACTCTGCCAGCAGCAAGACCAGAGAGAAGTTGCTCCAAGTCCTGTGAGGGAAGAACGACGTATTCTGACAAACATGATGAAGGAAAAACCAGCAAGGTTTGCAGACCTTCACTGAGCTGTCAGAAAGTTACCAATACCAATACTGTCAAACTTCCCTCACTAAACTCCAAATCTGTGCACGTCTCTAAGAATTGCCAACAGAGTTCTAAAAAAGGAAAATTCCCATCCAAGGAAGTTTGGGATGCCGCTCTTAGGCTGCCGGCCACATGAACCGACAAGCAGAAGAAGATGGATGGATGGATGGACGGACGGACGGATGGATGGATGGACAGACGGACGGATGGATGGACGGATAGATGGATGGATGGACGGATGGATGGATGGATGGATGGATGGACGGATAGATGGATGGACGGACTGATGGATGGATAGATGGATGGATGGATGGACGGATAGATGGATGGACGGACGGATGGCTCTTCAAACCAGTCTTTCCTTTTCTCTTCAGCCTGTCTGTGAAAACAGCGGCTTTCACTTATCATTTACAAAACATCTTTGTAATATTTTCCGTTAGCAACGTCAGACATATGAGGCCTTAGCTTTGAAGGTAGCATAAGTCATTTTAACAAAAGGTTTTCTCTGGGTGCTCCAGTTTTCCTACAAAAACAATAGACAGACAGACAGACAGACAGACAGACATTGTCTGTAATTTTATTTATTAGTAAAATTAAGTAATCCTTCTTCAAATATAAGTTTTCTCTGGGTGCTCCAGTTCTCTCTAAAAACACAAGTGACAGACAGACAGACAGACAGACATTGTAATTTGCTCTCTTAGTAAAATCAACTAATCTTGCTTTAAACTAAAGTTTTCTCCGGAGCTCCGGTTTCTCTACAAACACAAATGACAGACATACAGACAAACAGATAGATATTGTCTGTAATTTTGTCTATTAGTTAAATAATTCTACTTTAAACATAAATTCTCTCCGGGTCTCTACAAACATGATGCTACATAGGTTAGCTAGCTAAAATAGATAGGTCTATCAATAGGTAGGCAGGTAGAAAGATACCTGCCTACCTATTGATAGACAGGCAGGTATACCTACCTGTCTATTAGGTAGGTACCTGTCAGTGCATAAGACTGACATGACATCATAAACATGACATAACATCTGTCATGAACATGAAGGAGTCTTTATGAATGTTCATGACTGTTGTCATGAAGTGTCATTCGGTAAATAATGACACTTTTAATGCAAAGCTGCATTAAAAGTGCCAACTTCGCATTATTTTGAAAATAAAGTCACTTTAATGCAAGGTTGGCACTTTTAATGGACTTTCACTGCAACTTCTAGAGCAACTTTGCATTAAAAGTGTCATAATAATAACATTAAAAGACAAGGACAGAACTGTATTAAATTGAATATATATAATGATGACATTAAAAGTGTCATTATTTCGACACTTTAATGTCATAATTAAAAGTGTGAGGCCTTTTAATTATGACAATTAAAATGAAAAGGCCTCACACCATATATATATAAGTTATATATATATATGATGTCATTATATACAGTATGTATAATATATATATATACTGTATATATATATAATGACATTAAAAGTGTCATTATTACGACACTTTTAATGTCATATTTAATAGTGTGAGGCATTTTAATTATGACAAAAAATTAAAAGGCCTCACACATTAAATATATATATAGAGAGAGAGGAATATAATATATTATTATAGATTATAAGGAGCAGAGAATAAGATAGATAGATAACTGTATAGATAGAGAAGGACAGGAAAATTGCAGTAAGGACACTTTTAATGTCATAAGTAAATGGAGGCCTTTAAGAGGACAATAAAAGGAAAAGGCCTCACACCGGAGAGAGAGAGAGAGAGAGAGAGAGAGAGAGAAGATAGAGATATATATATAAGATATATTATATTAATATTATATATATATATATATAATGTCATTATATACAGTATGTATATATATATATACACTGCCTGGCCAAAAAAAAAGTCGCCACCTGGATTTAACTAAGCAAATAGGTACAAGCCTCCTATTGGATAAGTACTGCATAGGCATCTTTCAGCTGGCAACAAGTTATTTAACCCCAGCTGATGCAATGAGTAACTCCTCATTTCTTAAACAACCATGGCAAAAGACACATCCTGTGGTCGTGGAAAAGACGTTAGTCTGTTTAAGAAGGGTCAAATCATTGGCATGCATCAAGCAGAGAAAACATTTAAGGAGATTGCAGAAACTACTAGAATTGGGTTAAGAACTGTCCAACGCATCATTAAAAACTGAAGGATGGTGGGGAACCATCGTCTTCCAGGAAGAAATGTGGTCGGTAAAAAATCTGAACGATCGTGATGGCGATTACTTAACGTTTGGTCAAATCAAATCGAAGAAAAACAACAGCAGAACTCAGGAGTATGTTTAATTGTGAACGCAAAGCATTTCCACACGCACAATGCGAAGGGAACTCAAGGGGTTGGGATTGAACAGCTGTGTAGCCGTAAGAAAACCTCTAATCAGAAAGGCTAACCAGAAAAAAAAAGGCTTCAATTTGCTAGGGAGCATAAAGATTGGACTCTGGAGGAATGGAAGAGGGTCATGTGGGTCTGATGAGTCCAGATTTACCCTGTTCCAGAGTGATGGGCGCATCAGGGTAAGAAGAGAGGCAGGTGAAGTGATGCACCCATCATGCCTAGTGCCTACGGTACAAGCCTGTGGGGGGCAGTGCTATGATCTGGGGCT
>NC_045685.1:24714124-24736682 GCF_003331165.1 Xiphophorus hellerii
TGCTGCAGTTGGTCAGGTCTAGGTTCAGCAACATTGTGTGCCCAAAGAATGAGGTCAGCTGACTACCTGAATATACTGAATGACCAGGTTATTCCATCAATGGATTTTGTCTTCCCAAATGGAACGGGCATATTCCAAGATGACAATGCCGGGATTCATCGGGCTCACATTGTGACAGAGTGGTTCAGGGAGCATGAGACATCTTTTTCACACATGGATTGGCCACCACAGAGTCCAGACCTTAACCCCATTGAGATCTTTGGGATGTGCTGGAGAAGGCTTTGCCGCAGTGGTCAGGAACTCTCCCATCATCAATACAAGATCTTGGTGAAAGATTATGCAACACTGGATGGAAATAAACCTTTGACACTGCAGAAGCTTATTGAAACAATGCCACAGCGAATGCGGGCTGTAAATCAAAGCTAAAGGCGGTCCAACAAAATATTAGAGAGTGTGACCATTTTTTGGTGGTGACCTTTTTTTTTGGCCAGGCGTGTATATACTGTATATAATAATGACATTAAAAGTGTCATTATTATGACACTTTTAATGTCATAATTAAAGTTTGAGGCCTTTAATTATGACAATTAAAATTAAAAGGCCTCACACCTTATACTATATTAACTTATATATATATATAGATATAATAATATATTAATTATAAGATATGATTATATATTATATTATTATATACTAATATATAAAAATATATATATTACTGTATATATATAGTATATATATATATATATATATAGTGGTTGGATAGCTCAATAGATAAGGCATCGTATATCAGTATAGTCTGGGTCTTAGGCAAGACCGTTCAAGCTACTGCCTACCTCCATACCATGAGAGACACAAAAATGCATAAACATGCCGGCTCAGACGTCGCCCGGCCAAACAAGGTCTGCGTCAGGTGTTGGGGAACCAGAGCACCTTGATGACAAATGGGCTACTGGAACAAGACGGAAAGGGCGAGAGATGAAAATGTGGATCTGTTGGAATGCTACTACTCAAGTAACCCTAATCAGAGAGGTTACATGCAAAGACTTGGTGAAGGAACTGGTTACTTCGACATCCCCAGTCAACACTAAGCGCTAAACAACTAGTAGCTCATGTGTTCCCAACATCCGCAAACGGCAACTGCTATCACAACTTGAGATTGACGAGATACAACACAAATGCTACGGCAAAAAAAAGGAGGAACCTGGATGTCAGAACTGTGACATGTAGTTAAGTCCCCACCCAGTCAGGGGATACACGGCCCCCCCGAATCAGAGCGAATCAGAGCTGAACGAGACGGCTGCTGACCTGAGAGAGAAAATCATGACCCCCGAATGACAACCAGACCTTCCGGCGCCAATTACAACGGCTGAGTGAAGTACCATCAGAGATCATTGAGAATGGGTGAATGCAGCATTGAATATTATACCATTGAATGCAATACCAAGCGACTGCAACATCAGGAAAAAGGAGCACGAGAAACTAGAGAAATACCAGGGCCTCAGGGAGGAACTGGAGAGGGCCTGGAAGGTGAAGGTCATCGGGGCCCTCGGGGCAGTCACCCCCAATCTGGACCAATGGCTACAAACAGATCCCAGGAACAACATCAGACATCTCAGTCCAGAAATCAGTCCTTGCACAGCCAAGATACTGCGCAGAACCCTCAAGCTCCCAGGCCTCTGGTAGAGGACCTGAGCTCAGAGGAATAAGAGGATAAGAGCGGGTGGGTTCTTATCAGAGGATAAGAACCACCCGCTCTTATGGGTGGGTGGAGAAGGGAATTTTTTTTTTATATACTGTATATAATGACATTAAAAGTGGTCATAATAATGACAATTAAAAGTGTGAGGCCTTTAATTATGACAATTAAAAGGCTTCACACCTTATATACATTAATTTCCCAAATCTCTCTGGAGTCACTTAAATAATGTCCAACTAAAGAACAGAACAGAATGTTAGGATGTTTTCTGTGTGAACAAAAAGGTGTTTGGTACTGAAACTATGACAGGCCCACTTCAATGAACTGTGAACTGAAATAGTAAAACTCGACTCATCATGTCTACTTTTCTATAAATGGACAAACATTCTTGTAAAAAAGGCCAACAGCCGCATAATGTTCAAATAAAAAATAAGGGTAATTAAATTTCTAAGTATGATTTTCAAATAAAGTTCAGGTTAATGACTAGTTTTCACTAGTCATTAACCTGAACTTCTACCTTGATAATAAACTGGTTTTAGGTTTATTAATCCTATGAATTTAGGAAAAAGTTCTTCAATGACTTTAAATGCAGTTTTGAGTAGATTTGATTTTAATTTCTGGGAGAGCAGATCACACCAGGACTGTCTCTCCACAGCTGCTTGTGTCTCATTAATGTTGGCAGGTATGATGTGATCTTGAGATTCTGTTTCAAACTGAGTTTATACACCTCTGGAAAAACATTTAAAGTTTCTCTGATTTGACTCTTTATAGGTATATGTTTGAGTAAAATGAATATTGTTTACTCTATGAATTACTGACAACATATTTCTTCATTCTGTTTGTGAATGTATGTAAATAAGCAGTTAGATTTAGAAAACTGCACCAGCAAATATCTTTTCATGGGTCTTAGCCTTACTGGGGGCTAAGCACCCCTAAAAGTCAGATCCTAGACTGGTTCTGACTTTTAGGTCTGATCTAAAAGTTCAGACCTGAATGAGTGACATCATTCATTCTGTGGAAAAACAGATTGCTCTTATGGATGCAGTAGATGATGTTTTTAAAGAGCGATCCAGTCAGGAAATGTCAGTAAAACGTTTGTTTGTTCAATGCCATGTGGAGCCTGAGATCTCATACTTTGATCTCAGGCCTTATTATTATTATTATTATATACTTGGGATCATGGCTCAGATTGAATACACCAAAAAACTTGAAAAAGTAATTGCCTTACACTGAAGAGGATTTGATCTTGATAATGTGCATTTCAAGAAGCCAACCACAGACAAGTGAGCTGTTGGCTCCAGATCTGTTGGCTCCAGATCAGCAGGATTCATGTCATGAAGTAACTTTTTCACTCGCCAGACATTGAACCAACAGAGAACTAGATTACATCACAAGTGTAAAAAACCAAGAAATGTAGATGACTTGTTAAATAGTACAGCTCTGGAATGGAATCCATCTCTGATATTTAGCAGTGTATATCAATGGGGTCAACTCCATACACTTCATTCATTTAATCATAGAACAAAGTGATTACACAATTAATGAGTAGTACAGGGACGCTCGCTATTATTCAGTTTTATAGAGTGAAAGGAGTTTTCCTGACTTTTTTTTTTCCCCCATGTTTTGATTTGAAACAGATTCATAAAAGCTATAAGGATTCAAAATTTACATCAAATTTAAGATTTACACTTATTTTAAATAAAAGTACCGTATTTGCTATATCAATGTATCATGAGATAGTAAAAGTGGTATTCATTAGACGAAAGATAGAAAAACTGGCCTTTATTTAGTCTTTTTACATATGGCTTTAGCTTTTCTTTTATTACAAATAAGTTTTACAAAACGATTCTGAGGACTTCTGATCAAGCAGAGGTGGAAAACAAAAAAAACAAAAACAAAACTAAGAGGCTGACAACAATGACGCGTTTGCCATAGATGCCCCCAACTTCAGCATGACTGCGGCTGAAAGACAGCAACCGGCCGTAAAAAAAAAAAAAGACAGCAAGAGAACATTTTGTCGACACACGGCAGCAAAAACGGACGAGACGAACAAGATGGACAGAGGTGGTGACAATTTTTTTTTCCCCCAGAATCACAGGAAGAAAAAGCAAGAACCGCGGAGTCGACGCGAGTCCCTTTCCTGTGCCTGACGAGGCTCATTTACATCACTACAGTTATTACATCTCGTAGAGCTTCCAGCCGCTGGTTCTGAAACCACCGACATCAGAGCAGTTAAAAGAAGCCGGTTCACCCGTCGTTCGCCCAGTGTTGAGAAACAGTTACTCTCTGCACAGTGAGCGGCGCTCGTCAGCCGCCGCCACAGATTTCTAACTTCATCAGTAATTTTTCCTACAGGTCTAAGGACCTAAATTACAGCTCCTTCAGTTATTTGATTCAGTGGAATTAGAAGACATTATCAGAAAGATCAAATGCATACATAGAAACCATCAACACCCCATCACATTAGATTGCACTGCATTAAAATTTCACTTTTCAAGGATCCACCAACTGGCACATGATGTGTATTTAAAAAAAAAAAAAAAAGTTGGTTTTCGGACACGTTTTTTTTTTTTTCCTCCCTCCTGGTAAAGTTCGTCAACGGCGACCGTCGTTCCAAATCCCTGTCAGAGAAGGTGTTGCATAAGCAGGATGTGAAGTCTCTTGCATACGGAGGCGTCTCATGTCTCTCTCCTCGCCTTCTTCTTCTTCGCAGGTTTGGGCCACTTGGCTCTCTTCGATTTTTTCTGTGGAAACGAGGCAAAGAACACCTTCAACGCATGAGGCAGAAAATTTAATCATGGAGAACTAGTCGTTTTGAAAAGTTGAAGCACAATAGAACTCTTGGATTACCAAAAAAAAAAAAAAAAACAACTTTCTGTGATTTTCTTTTAGTTTGCAATTTTTTGGGAACAAGTCTGACTTTTCAGCATTTAAAATGCCTAATCCAAGACATTTTGTACTTGCCTGACCAAATTACCCGACTCCTATAATGAGCTCAGCAGATGAGCAGTTCCACCAGGTGTTTTGCTAATTGCTGCTGGCTAGTCTGAAGGAGCTGAGTGGAGAGTTGTAAAGGAGGGCCGCTCTGTGAGGCAGAAAGCTGAAACTGAGGAGGAGCTACGTCTTAAAGGCGGAGCTAAGTCCTGCCAGGTGTTTGGCCACAGGTGAATGGTTGCCATGGGAGATTAAAGTATTTATTGAAAATTTATGAAAGAAACACTCCAGATACGCTATAATGTAAAACAAAAAAAAAATAAGTTGATTTATGATGATACTGTCCCTTTAATAACTCTTATTAATTGTCTTACAACTTTTCTTTTTACCAATAGAAAAATTAAAGCAAAATAGATTTTTAGTTGTTTTACTTTGATAACAAAATTTACTGATTCGTTAGTTTTACTTAGAAAAAGGTATGACTACACTGCAAGTATAATCAAAACATGCCTGAACAGCGCCCCCCTTGAGAAGCATTGGACCAAGTGCGACGTTCTTACTTTGCTCTGTCGAAGCAGGAAGGTTGTTCTGCTTGTAAGCGGCTCTCCCATCGGTTGGCTTCTGTATAGCAAAAAATAATAAATAAATATATATATATACTGTATATTAGAAATTCAGACTAGAAATAGAAACAATAAAGGTGCGTCGCATCGGTCAAGCAGAAAAGGGATGAACCTCAGTTTTTGGGTCACTCACTGTTCCTTTTACCTCACATCACACTCAGCGTAACAGAGGGAAAACCAATAACTGTGTTACGTAAAATAAGAGCTTGGTACAATCAGATAAAGCACCGGCGGTACTGGAACAGTTCACCGAGACCACATCTTGCTCGTCATGTGAATCAATAACTTATTATCCAGCATTTCTTTAATAAACTGCAGCTATGAGTCATCCAGTGAATCACATCTGGTCCAAGAAAATACGTCCCTTTGTTGCAGCGGCTAATTTACCTGAATGTCAAGAGAGCTGACAGAATCAGTACCTGAGAATGTTGAACACCAAAAAATGAAAGTGCGACTGCAGACCTGATATACAATTAATCTCATTTGTATTTAGACAATTACAAGAAAAAAAAATCAATTGATTAAAAAAAAGTATTCTTAGCATTTTTTTTTTCAATCTGATTTGAAAGTATATTCCTAGATTGTTCTTTAAGTGCCATAAATTTAAGGAGAAATAAGTGTGATTACATTTTTTTTCCATAATAGAGCAACTGTACAATAATACTCTATTTTGTGTTCCAGCTAATCTGGACATGTTGCGCTGGATTGTTGGGTGGCTATTAAGCTATGTTGTTGCTACTAGCGGACAACAAATGTTAGCTAACATACAGCAACAAGTTACTTTTAACTTCTAGTCTTTGGCTCCTGGTGATTTTAATCCATTAAGTCACCTTAACATTCGTTAGCAGAGCTTGTACTTCAAACAAGTGCAAAGCAAACATCAGGGTGTTAAAAAAAGCCGTTTCCAGTTTCCTTAGTCTCTAAAAAATATGTAGTTGCCATTAATTATATACATAGAGTAGATAATCATAAGTCCTAATAAAAATAATATTTTTATTGATTGTGTAGCGTGGTCTTCGTTGACTGTATTAGTTTTCTTATTGAGTAAAATTAAAAGATGATCTCAGATCAGTAAACAATAACAGTCCGAAACTGCATTGACGTTCTCTCTGACTTTTAGTGTTTGTCCAGCCTTGGCACTGAAAACCCCTCAGATAAATAAATCACATTAAAAGTGTTCTAGTTTTCGTGTGTGTTTCAAAAGAAGAGGTGACACTGCACCAGCTGGAACGCAGCCAGCCTTACAGGGTGACTCTAATCCGGGGACTTTACAGTCATTCTGAATCAGGGAATCTGAATGAATGCCATGTGGTGCCGGTAAACTCCGGCCAAACGAGACCAGAGCACTCCTGGGCTAAGACGGATTTATCTAATTCTTTGGACAGATGGAAAGTAGGTTTGCATGACTGTGATTTGGGATGTTAAAGTCACACAAAGGTGTTTACTGTCCACTAGTTAGAGAGGTCGTCTAGCAAAACAGTCAAGTGTCGCCTTAGTTTCACAGAGAAAACCATAAAGTAATCAGAAAATCTAGCTTCAAACAGAGCAGGAACAACCCTTACCTTTATATTATATTAATAACACTTGTCGATTAATTCATCTTACAGCAAAAGTACCAAAGGCGTACTAGATATAGTGCCTTGCAGCAATATTAATACCCCTTAAATTTTCCCATATTTTTATGTCACAGTAACAAACTTCAATGTATTTCAGCAGGGTTTTGTATGATAGACCAGGTAGTGCATAGTAGCGTGTTGGGTGGAAAACAAACTGTGAAGTTCTACTTATAACTTTGTTTTTAGGATACTTACTGGCATCATCCATGACATCCAGGTCATTGGCCAACTCGGCACTGGTCAGATGATACTTTTCTGGATCACTGAGGGCCGTGAGCAGGATGAGCAACACCACGGCATTGATGAGCTTTAGGGACACAGGACATACGGGTAAGAAACGGGCAAATTACAGTGGAGCTGTAGAACTTAAAATGCACACATGAACTCTAGGTGTTGTGCAGGACGTAAATGGATGTTATAAACACGGGAACGTTAAAGGTCTGCTTGGAAATTTGTGTTTTTGGTGCAACACAATCTCTGGCTTGTGCAGTTCGTTACGCTGATGACTCATTCATCCCTATTGGGGGTGAAGCAACGGAGCATTCTTCGCATTCAATAGGCAACCTGACACCAAACCTGCTACCTGAAGAGACCTGCTGCTGATTTATTAATATCAGGCAGAAAAAGGATTTTTCCACAGGCCCTTTAAATTGACTTCAAAATGCTGCTGAGTTTTCCCCTCGTTTTCAATTAGGAGACAATAACCCGGAATAAACTGTGATAGTTGCCTACATTTAGCTGCACACCTCATCTGCTGCGCTAGTTATAGCCTAACGATCTTAGAGGTAAACAATAACAAACTATTGGCCTGTCACGATAACATTTTACTGGACGATAAATTATCACAGAAATTATTGCGATAAAAGAAAACATTATTATTACGTTATTTTGAGACCGTTTTTAAGTCATGTGTAGATAACAGCATAATAATTCAAATTCAGCCCTCTGCGAGATCAATAAGTTTCAATTTTGTAAAGAACACTTTACCCTCGACAAGGAAGATATTTTAAATGTATATATATTGTTATATAAAAATAACAATAAAAAAAGACCAAAAAACAATCAACTGAAAATTAAACCAAACGCAACCGAAACCGTAAATAAATTAGATTACAAAGTTTCTTTAAGCAAAATAGCCCTTCAAAAAATATGAATAGTCAGAATGGACATTAATGGGGGGGCTTTTAACTTATCACGCGATTAATTGATTAATTGCTTATTGCGACAGGCTTACAAACCCATAAAAATGACCAGAATACCCTGAAATAATATTTCATCCTTCTGTTGGAGTGCAGTATCCAACCTGAATCCCTCCAACGAGGCCACGCTTCCCCGCTTGCTGCCGAATGTCTACAGGGATGCAGTGGGACGCAGACGGATGCTCACCATATACCAGACCCCCAGGATGATGGTTCCTGTGCGGACATGGCAGCACAGGCAGCAGCTTGTGGAGTACCAGCGGTCCCACGGGGACATCATCATCTTGTCTGTGAACATTTACACGCAGGGTCGGTGACGGGTCGGGTTGGGAAGGAAAGCAGTCGCCTCGTCGTCCGAGCCACGTCCGCCGAGCGCCGAGTCTCGCCGAGAAATGACGAGAATCATCCGCTGTTGGTCTTTCGGTTGTTTACTCGTCGCTCGAGCGGATTATAAACGCGCCGCCGCGTCAAGTTCGACGCCATCTGAGGCGGAAAGCGGAAATCTGATTCCAAATTAAAAGCTGAATTTCACATTGAAGCAAAAATGTTTTAAGAAATTTCTCGAATAGGGAATCTTTGAAATTTTATAACCAACACAGTTTCAGTGTACTTTTTATTCTTCAGGTGAAGGAAAGAACTATTTAGCTGGTATCAGTCGAATTGTGAACTTTACTCAGAAGCTGAAACTTCTTTAAGAAAGGAAAATTAACAGGCAGGGTCCCCGAGGTCAAACGTCCACATGAGAAAATATGAAGTTTCTTTCCAAGTTCAAAATCCAACATGACTGACATCAATATAATTTAGTGATAACACTTTAATTGTACATTGTAGCAGACACTTGTGAATGGGCCCCATATGAATATTTTTTTTAATTTTTTTTGCATTGGTTGATTATTAACTGGCCCTGGGGTCAATTGACTTCTTTGGGGTGAACAAACACAGCAACACAGGCCAACATTTTTATTTTTTTTGAGGGGAAGGATCTATTTTTTGGAGACCACAGATACAACAGAAATTAATCTAGCTTGCAGACCCCATTCAAGTTTTGGTCTAATTACTTCAGCTAAAGTTATTTTGAAGAGTACTTCCGGTGGTAATCTGTGCTACCTTGATTGAACAACCTCGGTCATGGTGACGATAAACACCCGAAAGGAGTTGGACTCAAATCCGATTATGTAATGCGTGATTTCGAGAAAGTTACTGAGCGGATTAAACTCAGAACACGAATCTGGAAATTATGGGCCAATTCAGAGGTGGGGACTCGAGTCACATGACTTGGACTCGAGTCAGACTCGAGTCGTTAAAATCACGACTTGAGACTTGACTTGAAAAAATGCTCAAAGACTCGGACTTGACTTTGACTTTCATGCCATTGACTTGGGACTTGACTCGACTTGAAGCTGTTTACTTGAAAAGACTTGATATTTTTTACTCAAAGTCTTAAAATTTAAAACACATTATTTATAAAGTGGCGTCATTAATTAATTTCACTCATTCCGTATCAATATGCGCAGACCGTCACTATGTTTTCCTCTCTCCTTATGTATGTGTGTACGTAGCTGCAGCACAACCAATCAAATTAACAGGATTTGGACGTTTAAAAAAACGCGGCAAAGTTACAGAGCTCAGGGAACGAAATACGAAATAACCGCTCGAATATGCTTCCGCGAGTAATTTCTTTTGGCTACGTAGGTTATGAACTTTCGACTAAAAAACGAACTGCAACTTGTAAAACATGCAAGAAGAGAATATCGGATGGAGATGCCACGACGTCCAACTTTGTCCGGCATTTGAAGCTTCACAAAGATCGGTAGGTGGCACTTTTCTTTTGCTGTAAGATAGTTGACTTTAGCTAACTTCGTGTTAGCATGTGTACTCCGGGTTAAATTGGTGATGATTTACCATAAATCCGGTCCTTCAAATGCCTCCACAAATAATGTGCACCGTGTTAGCTCAGGAAGCCGGTGGATAGTGAGCGGGGCTCCGGAACAGAAAGCAGATTCTGGACCTGAACACAGGGAACAGAGTCTCTCTGTCCCATCATGATGATGAGCCGGGTCTAGTATCATCTAAGGATGGTTGGTGTATTTGAAGACATCTACGTTGGGAAATTATATTGACAATATATTGTTTACTGCAGTCAGTGCATTAAGTCAACTGTTTTTGACGTAATGCACTGACCGGCGTGACTGTCACATGTGGCACAGAACCCATTTCCAAGTAGTATAGCTTTGCTGGGAAAAAAAAAAAAAGACCAAATACAGTGACTGTCCCAAATAAATTTTGTGTTTAGAATATCTGTCCCATATTTACGGAGGACTGAAACTAACATACTTAGAAATAAAAGCAGAAAAATAAATGCACCAGACCTTCCTGAGTTTACTTGTGATAACTTCATTTATACTTATTTCATTTTTTGAAAACTATGATTGTTGTAGTGTTGATGTTTATTTATGAATAGAAGGAGTAAACTGAAGTCAAATGTAATTCATGAATGGCTGTAATTTATTTTCTGACATCTGTTTACTTCTGACAGATTTGAAGAATACCAGATGAATAAGAGGATCACAAATGAACCTCAAATACGTATTTTAAAAAGAACAAATGGTCTAATATTTGAATTTTATGTATAATTGCAAATTATATAAAAAAAAATAAAATAAAAACGACTCGAAATGACTTGAAATTAAAGGTTCCTGACTTGAGACTTGACTCGACTTTTGCCTGTCTTTACTTGAGACTTGACTCGGACTTGAGGACAGAGACTTGAGACTTACTTGAGACTTGCAACACAGTGACTTGGTCACACCTCTGGGTCAATTCTTTACCCAGATCCGTTTATTTATTTATTTATTTATTTACCGTTGAAGCTGTGTTAAAAGATAAAGCAGTCTAACATCGCTATTTAAGGCGTAATATTTCACATGGCAAATAATTGATAGAAGAGTAATAGAAAACCAACAGACGCAGCGGTCATCACATGCTGTTCGAACAGGTGATTCAATGTAATTGAAATTTAAATGTTCAGACTGGGCGGCGTGGACAACCGCCCAGGGCATCATCATGTGGGCCGCATCATGATGAAGTGACTGTATCTATACTGAAATAATATATTCTGGACACCTTTTATATATATATTTAAAAAACCTGTACTTTCTTTGGCACTTTTTCAGATGGTGGGTAGTAGGGAATTTTCCATAAAAAAAGAAATCTATAAAACGATCTGTATTTTCAGTCTGCAAAATGAAACAAAACTACTAAACATAGCCATAAATAACTGTTTTTATCTGATGAAGCAGCCTAATAAACATCTTAGAAGGAAGTTTCAATGAAATGCATTAAAAAAATAAACATTTTGGTGCAAGTCAAAAATTCCCTAAAATTAGATATTTTAAAAAACAAACAAAAAATCCCTGTTTTCTACCACCAATATCTATGAAACTATTAAAGATGGCCAAAATGGATGACTTTATATTATTCAGCGGCCTAATTTATCTTTAGTAGAGAAGTTTTATTTATTTGTATGAAAGATACAAATTTGAGAAGTGGTCAAAAAAATACACAATTTTGTCAATTTTTGAATTTTTTTTCCGTCGGTCAAATTAGCTCTGGTAGCATTTTTGTGGCCTAATAAATCTTTATTAAACAGTCCCAGACCCCTACAAAAAATTGAGCTTGTTAAGATTACATAGTCGGCTGGAAAAAATAGCTTTTGGGGCTTGGTTTCCAAAAGCCCCAAAAGCCTCCGTCATAATCGCCCTTTAGCCATTTCCCGAATCAGAAGCTACAATCGGAAGCCAAATTCAGCTTTGATCCAGACGGTCAGTTAGGATCGCCGCCACAGTTAGAGGACTGGACTGACGTTTCCTTCTGTGCAGTCCGGTTCTGTTTAGGATCCTGCTCATCATGCTATTAATGGTTTTAACCACAGTGCAAAGCAGCATCCGTGTCTCTCCATGTTTTAGACCAAACATGAAGGGAAACTTGACCAAGGGAAGCTAGTACAGTTAGCCACTGTGCTAGCCTAGCATAAAACCGCCACTTCCTGGACATACAATTATCACGTTTAAACAAGATACGTATCACGTCTAAGATAAGTATCACGCTATAACGTGATGGCACTCTAAATATTTTTTTTCCTGTGTGATAGCAATGCGCTTCCATACAAATCAAACCAAAATTAATACTGTTCCATCTGAGGACAGTCGGGAATAAAACCCACTTCCGTTTTTCAGTTGAATGTGTTTGGCTCATTTGTCTACACTGGGCCACACATATATACAAGCATGAACAGCAGCCTAATAGGATTAAAGATAAAAAGTGTGTAACACCCCCAGCCCCAAATGAAGGATTGTGGCTTTACTGATGAACGTGAGGTTTATTGGAAAGTTAACCCTGAGTTTCATTGTAATAGCTGTATGCACAAACACACACACACACACACACACCCACACACACACACACACACACAAAAAGGACAGTGTAAGCTACAAAAACACAACCAGAACATTTCAACTAAAAATAATATTCACCTCTAAAAATATCAACTCTAATTCAAAACTATGCCCTAGTGTTTATATACAACAAATTCACAATTTCAATCGATTACAAAATTAGAACCGTCCTTATTTACAAAACAAACAACCTTGTGCCTCTATCAAGGGGTTCGCTAATAACTAGACACATTTTAACACGTTGTTGTAACTTGTCTTCTGTTCCTTTCTGTCGTTAAGCTGCCATTCTACAACATATATAGAGCAAAAATAAAAATAAAATAACATCAAATCAAAAACTGGAAGTCATATGTTATACAAAATAAAACGAGATAAAGGAAAAAAGCCCTTAAGATGTCTAAATGAGAAACGGCCACAGTTTAACCTGAGTTCATCAAACACTTTTCCTCAAAAAACCTCTTTTGATGAGGAAAACACTGTTGAGCAGATTCAATGGGAAACCGGGTGATTGTGTTTTGCACATTGTTAAGCCCATATCAATTACAGCCACATTGGCAGAAACTAGTCTAATATGTTGGGAAAAGTTTCATTTGTCTTAATATGAACGAATTTATTTGGAAATGTTTTAATGGTTTGAAACATCTCCTTTACTAGAAGGTGGGAATCACTTCAGAGCTTTTCCTGGTTACCATAGCAATAGCAACTAATGCGACACTTCTACCTGACTGATGATGTCACTAGGATCAGATGCTTTGTGTCATAGAGCTATGACATCAGCTCTGAAACCTCTTAAATAGTTTGTCACTTGTGTTCTAGAGCCAGACTTGCAGAACCCAGCGGATTTATAGTTAATTGTTCTCTTTTCATTGTTAGACAGAAACGGAAGATGGATTCCCGTCAATTACCTAAGATTATTAATCCTTTGCTAAGGACAAGACAGAAGACGGAACCGAATGAAGAATCGAACCGACTTCGAGAACAGGAAGAATCTTTAAACACCTATGTTTCTTACTGGACTAAATACACTAAAGATACGGAACCTGAAAGAAAAATGACGGAAAGACTGCTGAGCCAAAGAGCTCCCTACGCGTCCACAGCTTATTACAGCGAGGTTTCTGGAAAAGACAAACTGTTTAAAAAGCCTTTAAAAGTAAAAGAAATGGCTAAGCGGGAGTCAAATGAAGGCTTTCCGCCTATATTTCAAAACACGCGTCCTGAAAAGGTTCCATCTCAACAGGATTGCAAGAAAATTGTTTATAACAATCTGGATGAAATAAAGAAAAAAGAAACTGCTAGTTACATCCTTTTGGAGGAAAAGCGTCGTGCAGAGAGGGCCAAGCAGCATTTACACCAAAAGTTACAAGAGGAACAAGAGAGGGAGAAGAAAGATAAAATGAAACAGATTCTGACTGATACATGGGACACCCAGGTTCAATATAAAAAGCAGAAAAACATGGAGAAGGCTGAAATTGAAAGGCAACAAATGGCTGCCATAATGCAGTCAGATAGACTGCATAAAAATGAAGAAATGGAAATGAAGAGACAGAAGAAAGAGAAAAGCCGGAATTTTTTGAGACATAATGAGGCTCAACTTAACCAAAAAGAGCAAAAGAAATCTAGAGGGGACAGTTTAAAGAATATATTAAAGAAAGAAACTGATTATGATGTTCTTTTACACAATAAGCAATGCAACAAGATGGCCAAGGATGAAGTTACCAAATTATCACATCAAATACAGCAGCAGGAGAAAACTCCGAAGCAAAAACCTCTGGCTGATGAATTGGCTACTAGACATCAGTACATTGATGACAAGGACAGGAGTCGTGAAATACGTCAAAAATTAGTGTACAACCAACTGTCCCTAATAAAGAAGAAAGAAGACGCGAAAAGGACAATTATGGAAGATAGGTCATTGAAAGAAATGAAACATCGGGAAGCTGCAGAGCAGAAGCTTGAAAAACTGGCGAAAGAGAAAAAAGCTGCAGCTACCAAGTCTCTGACCGACTCGTGGGATTATCAGATACGACGCAAACAGCAGGAGAAGAAGGAACTTCGTGAGGCTGAGAGGAAAGACATGTTATCCTTAATTGAGTTAGAGAGAGTGTGTGGAGGTGAACGTATTAAAAGTATCCATCTTGACAAATGCAAACAGCCTGTTTATGACGACGTTAAGGAGACTCTGCCAGCAGCAAGACCAGAGAGAAGTTGCTCCAAGTCCTGTGAGGGAAGAACGACGTATTCTGACAAACATGATGAAGGAAAAACCAGCAAGGTTTGCAGACCTTCACTGAGCTGTCAGAAAGTTACCAATACCAATACTGTCAAACTTCCCTCACTAAACTCCAAATCTGTGCACGTCTCTAAGAATTGCCAACAGAGTTCTAAAAAGGAAAATTCCCATCCAAGGAAGTTTGGGATGCCGCTCTTAGGCTGCCGGCCACATGAACCGACAAGCAGAAGAAGATGGATGGATGGATGGACGGACGGACGGATGGAGGATGGATGGACAGACGGACGGATGGATGGACGGATAGATGGATGGATGGACGGATGGATGGATGGATGGATGGATGGACGGATAGATGGATGGACGGACTGATGGATGGATAGATGGATGGATGGATGGACGGATAGATGGATGGACGGACGGATGGCTCTTCAAACCAGTCTTTCCTTTTCTCTTCAGCCTGTCTGTGAAAACAGCGGCTTTCACTTATCATTTACAAAACATCTTTGTAATATTTTCCGTTAGCAACGTCAGACATATGAGGCCTTAGCTTTGAAGGTAGCATAAGTCATTTTAACAAAAGGTTTTCTCTGGGTGCTCCAGTTTTCCTACAAAAACAATAGACAGACAGACAGACAGACAGACAGACATTGTCTGTAATTTTATTTATTAGTAAAATTAAGTAATCCTTCTTCAAATATAAGTTTTCTCTGGGTGCTCCAGTTTCTCTAAAAACACAAGTGACAGACAGACAGACAGACAGACATTGTAATTTGCTCTCTTAGTAAAATCAACTAATCTTGCTTTAAACTAAAGTTTTCTCCGGAGCTCCGGTTTCTCTACAAACACAAATGACAGACATACAGACAAACAGATAGATATTGTCTGTAATTTTGTCTATTAGTTAAATAATTCTACTTTAAACATAAATTCTCTCCGGGTCTCTACAAACATGATGCTACATAGGTTAGCTAGCTAAAATAGATAGGTCTATCAATAGGTAGGCAGGTAGAAAGATACCTGCCTACCTATTGATAGACAGGCAGGTATACCTACCTGTCTATTAGGTAGGTATACCTGTCAGTGCATAAGACTGACATGACATCATAAACATGACATAACATCTGTCATGAACATGAAGGAGTCTTTATGAATGTTCATGACTGTTGTCATGAAGTGTCATTCGGTAAATAATGACACTTTTAATGCAAAGCTGCATTAAAAGTGCCAACTTCGCATTATTTTGAAAATAAAGTCACTTTAATGCAAGGTTGGCACTTTTAATGGACTTTCACTGCAACTTCTAGAGCAACTTTGCATTAAAAGTGTCATAATAATAACATTAAAAGACAAGGACAGAACTGTATTAAATTGAATATATATATATAATGATGACATTAAAAGTGTCATTATTTCGACACTTTAATGTCATAATTAAAAGTGTGAGGCCTTTTAATTATGACAATTAAAATGAAAAGGCCTCACACCATATATATAAGTTATATATATATATGATGTCATTATATACAGTATGTATATATATATATATATACTGTATATATATAATGACATTAAAAGTGTCATTATTACGACACTTTTAATGTCATATTTAATAGTGTGAGGCATTTTAATTATGACAATTAAATTAAAAGGCCTCACACCTTATATATATTAACTATATATTAATATATAGAGAGATATAGAGAGGAAGGAGAAGAGAGGAGGAGAGAGTAGAGAGGAGCAGAGAAGAAGAGTATAGAGATAGATAGATGATAGTAATGACATTAAAAGTGTCAGATTGATGACAGTAATGTCAAAAAAGGGGAGGCCTTTAATTATGACAAAAAATGAAAAGGCCGCACACCGGAGAGAGAGAGAGAGAGAGAGAGAGAGAGAGATAGAGAGATAGATAGAGAGATATATATATATATATATATATATATATATAATGTCATTATATACAGTATGTATATATATATATATACACTGCCTGGCCAAAAAAAAAGTCGCCACCTGGATTTAACTAAGCAAATAGGTACAAGCCTCCTATTGGATAAGTACTGCATAGGCATCTTTCAGCTGGCAACAAGTTATTTAACCCCAGCTGATGCAATGAGTAACTCCTCATTTCTTAAACAACCATGGCAAAAGACACATCCTGTGGTCGTGGAAAAGACGTTAGTCTGTTTAAGAAGGGTCAAATCATTGGCATGCATCAAGCAGAGAAAACATTTAAGGAGATTGCAGAAACTACTAGAATTGGGTTAAGAACTGTCCAACGCATCATTAAAAACTGGAAGGATGGTGGGGAAATGCAGCATAGAGGTTAGAATATTAGAACAACATGATCATAGATCTGCCGCTTCTTGTTTTCTTCCTCAAACCGATCAGCGGACTCGGATGATGAAGATGATCAAACTTCTTTCTACAGAAGTTTCTTTTTAGTCTGAAGGTTTTTGTTCAGAGAGACAATGAGCTGAAAAATAACATTTCATTCATTCGCTGGTAGAGCTTTGCTACACGTGGAGCTGAGTTTTAATTTACATATTCTGTACATAAAGGAAGCGGAAATGCGTAACCGTTGATGTGTGGGCGGGAAGATCTACAAAGTGATTGGTTGGTTTTCTTTAGAAGGCAGGAAATGTTGCCCGCCTCACCTTTCAGCAGGTTTCAGATTAACTAGTGAATTCAGTAAAGACTAGAAACAGACTGAACAAGGTTCATTCACATGTTTTTATTTAGAACAAATACGAGCCAAAAACCAAAGCAAAGAACAAAGTTTATTGTGAACAATTTGGCGAGTTAACAACCAAACAAACAGGAACTGTATTGGTCACGTGGTTTTCCTTAAAGTGATACGCACACAGACACGTGGTTTCATCTTGTTTGCTCGGCGCATGTGCAGAGGTTTGTGCGTCGTCTGGCCCGTCACTACTTTCTTCACCTTCACCAAGTTAAACTCATGGCCACAGTCTGAGCTGATTTAATAAATATTATTTTATTAAAATAATATAAAAATAATCAGTGACACATAAACTCCATATAATCCAGACTGAAGCTCTGAGTGAAGAATTAAAACAAAGATAAACAGTAAAATGTTCATGTTAATTAGACTGAATATGTTTAATGAACAGGTTCATTAATTTCATTCAGGTTTTATTTAATAAATCATTTAGTCTCCTCTATGATCAATGTCCAGATATGTGGCTGAACAGATAGAAATTAAGTTTTAGCTAAATTATCAATATCTGCATTTTATCTGAAATTGGTTTAACTTTTGAAACAGTTTAATTTCTTTAATATATAGAATAATAAATGAACACATTAAAGCTTCCAGCACAAAGTAACATAATTAGTTCTGCAATAATGGAATAACTAAACAGAACTTTTCTTCTGTGAGCCTCGTGAATATTGTAATTTATGTGAACCATTTTTCCATCTGAGTCAAAATCTGAAATATGAGACATTTAATTAATTTTAGTTGGTAACTTTGTCTTTAATAGAGAGAGAATAAAATCTCAAACTCCTGCAGGTGTTCAGATTGATAATTCACCTCCTGAATCCTGACAGATTGATTTAACCTCAATAAAAATGAACTAAATTAAAACTTTCTGCTCTGACATCACAGGAAGTTGAACCTGGAATCAGATTTAAATGTTCGCAGCATCACAGACCAGAAACCTGCTGCTGTATTTATTTATGGCCACAAAGTGGCAGTGTCACAGTTTTAATTTAATTTATTTATTTTACTTATTTTGCCATAACATAGTAAAAACATATTTGAATCAGAAAGTTCAGGAGTTTCCATATGAAGGAGCTGAGGTCAAAGGTCAGACTGAGTTGTTATGAGTCCAGATGTTCCTTGTATTGTTAGTGATGATGTTCCTGATGTTCTGCTGCCTCTCCTCCTCTTCCTCTCTCAGGATGAAGATGATCTCCAGGATCCTGCTGCTCCTCATCCTCAGCTCATGTCTCTGTGGTCAGTCTCCATCTTGTCTTTGTGACAGAAAGCTCTCTAGATGGAGCTGAAAGACTCCCATGTTCCAGTTCTCAGTGTGTCTGCTCCTCTCTTTCCCTCTCTGTCTCCTCAGCAGCAACATTTGTAGTGAATGTGACACAGAGCAGCTATCAGGCAGAGGAGAACCACAGCATCACTCTGGAGTGGACCTTCATCATCAGACCCGACTCCTCTCTGTCCTCCATGTTTATCCTCTGTGAATTTCTAGATCCCCCTAGAGAATTGGTTCTGTATCAGGTCCATGAAGGTGTTGAGATTCCAGATTCTCAGGATAAACAGTTTTCAGGACGAGTCCAGATTGACAAAGACGTCCTCAGAGAAGGACGAATCAGACTCCATGTGTCCAGACTGAGGACTGAAGACTCTGGTCTGTATCTGTGTGACGTGAAAACTGAAGATGGATTCAACTCTGGAAGATGTCGACTCAACGTTACTGGTGAGTTCATGTTGCAACATCTGAACTTTATAAAGTCTAAATGCTGAAAAAGTGAAATTGAACTGAAGAAGACTGCAGCAAATGTTTTCTGATTTAAAAAAAACAGAAGTAACTTTTGTGTTTTTCTGTGAAATTATTTCTTCCTGTTTCTCTTGGTTTTTATTTACTTAGATTATTTTTTTCCTCTGATTTAGTTTGAGGAAACTCAGACTGAGGTAAAAGTCCTAACTGGTTTCATCCAGAGAGTCGGAGAAAAATGAAAAGTCTTCATGTTTCTGTAGGTTTGTGATCAGAACCGACCCGGTTTATAAACGTTAAAACAGAACCAAATGTTTCTGTGTTGTTTATATGGTTTCATGTTTAATTGTTTCCCATTAAACTTTATTCTTCTAAAGGTTTCTGTAATATTCAAAACTCTCTTCTATCTTTCCAGCAGCTGCTGATGTTCTCTCCAACCCAGAGAACGACCTTGGATCCAGAACCAGAAGGTCGAGGAAGGATCGGCCTCCATGTTTCTCTGTTACTGACAACAGCAGCAGCAGCAGCTCTGATGGTCAAACTTTTCCTGACTCTCAGTTCAAAGGGTTGATATGGATGATGATCCTGTGGGCAGGAAGGAGCTCCAATAGCAGTCTGTGTTGGACTGAATATGAAGAAGCCTCTGACTGAAGACTGTTGCTGTTTGACCAATTCATGGCTGCATGACAAGCAAACAGGTCAAATATCAGACAGCAGAGAAAATAATTCACTGAAACACTGGATGACATCATCAGGCTCTGCTAATCCACCTCATCAGCTTTTGCTTCTCCTCTGTAGAGAGAGAGTAAGTTGTAAAACAATACATTGTTGTCATGGTTACGTATCACTACAACTGTCTGAAAGTAAAAAGTGTAAGAGCAAAAATCCTTCTAGTGGCAGAGCATCCAGAACCAGAGGGAAACCAGAACCAGAACCAATCAGACCCGACGTAGCTGAGCTGCTCCAACATGGCGCCTCCATGTTTTCTCTGTTTATTGAGATCAAACTTCTGGACTTTGGTCTCATCGGTCCAGAGGATTTTGTTCCAGGAGCCGTTTGGTTCAGTTCTGATGACTTTGTCCAGTTCAGTCCAGATTAATGGACGTTTTTACACAAGTTTATAATTTAAGTAAAAACCAGCTGGTGAAACGTTATAATAAATGTTATTTTTTTAAACAACTGATTTTTTTATAAATGTTTTTATATGTAAAATATTTTAATTTAGTGAATGAATGAATCTCAGTGAAAAAATGAACAGAGTCTTTCCATCTGTTGTTTTGAATCAACTTTAAAAAGTTTTGTTGAAGCAAATTTATTGAAGTCATTTTTCTCAGAGCTTTGATTCAGAAAGTATTAAAATTCAGTCATTTCAAATGAATCAACATGAATCTCAATGAAAAGCTGCCAGTGAGTCGTTTTCTCAGCTTTCAGCTCCAAAAGGTTCTGTGGATCAGAACCATCCAGTTATTAAAGCTGAACAGCTGAGAGGTTTTGTTACTGTGATCAGTTTATCTGCTTTGTTTTCTGTTTCTGCTGTTAAAATATAAATAAATCAGTTTTATAGAAAGATGCTGTCAGGACTCTAATTCCATGTTTATAGAATAAATTTCATTATTTTATCATATTTATTTTATCTGCAGCGTCTCATTAAACCGTCAGATGATCAACATTTAGCTCCGGATCAACTGGTTCAGAGCAGCTGGTTAAACTGGAGCTTTGATCAGGAACCAGAACATCTGGACCCAGATGTTTGTAAATAACAGAGTTTTAATCTATTAATAATAATAATAAAAATCACCAAAATCAGTCAAACCTATAAAGATCCAACCAGGAAGTAAATGATATTACCTCAGCAGAGATCAGCTGCAATGTGTGGTTTTGTCCACATGGTGGCGCTCTAAGCTCTGACTAAAAGCTGCTCAGCAGTGAAAGTTAGTATTTCTCCTCCTTTGTTTCTTTATTCAGTTCTGATGTGAAAACACAGATTTAGAAATGTTTCTTTAATGAAATGTGTTTATTTCTAACAGCTTTAAGACGTGATTATTAAATATTGATCTGATTGGTCGATCAGCAGCTTCATCCTGATGCTTCACTCTGTGATCTTCACTTCAGGTTGAGTTCAGATCAGGTAACATGATCCTCAGATTCTGGATCAGAACCAAGAACCCGTCCTCACCAGATATTCAGACGACCAGCTGCAGATCAGCAGCAACTCCAGCCTCATGCAGATCAAAGGTCAGGCTGGGTGTGCAGAGGAAACCAGAATCCAAAAAGAAAGAAATGATGAGCAATTAGAGACCAGAAGAGAGAGTGATGAATTCCAGAGAGTTTAGTTGTTAGGGAGGAAACTGAGATCTGTTTCCAGGACACAGTTTGCTGTGTGAGAGTCACATTGACAATGTCTGTCCAGGAATCAGTCACTGATGTTTTTCAGTGCATAGTGATGTGTTGCTAACCCTGACCCTGTTGCAGCATCTATTCAGTCAAATATCATACATAAGATATTATTCACATCTTATTTATGATATTTTGCCACAAGGAGAGTCAGCAACAAAAGGTCACTGCTGAAGAAGTTGGTTGTTCACAGAACTCTGTATTAAAGCATATTGTAAATGAGCTTCCATTCCACTTAGTGCCACAGGCTGATCTCCTCCATGCCACGATGCATTGATGCAGTAATTCAAGCAGGAGGAAGTTCAGCCAATTACTGAAGGCATAGAAATGTACAAACCTTACAGACGCCGACATTTGTGCTCAAAATATCTGTTTTTGGTCCAATTACATATTCTCATTTCCTCAGATCCTGGATTTTGAGGTTTCTTTGCCTGAAAGCCATAGTTATAAACATTTCCAAAAATAAAAGCTCTAAATATTTTACTCTGTGTATCAAATCTCTATAAAATGAGAGTTTACTTTATGAAATTACTGGCAAGAAATATTGATTTTTATTCAACATTCTAGTTTTTGTGCATGTTAAATAAATATTGAATAAATTATGGATGAATTGATTCATGATAAAGTTTGTTGGTTTAGTTATACGCAGATTGAGTTGATATTTATGTTTCTAGATCTTCACACAGTAAATCATGAATTAATCGATGAGTAATAAATGATGCAAAATTATTTTCTACCAAAACATTACATAAATAAAATGTTGAATTTAAATTACTGTTTAGTTTTTCAGGATTAAATTATTTATCAGTAAAATATGAATCTGCAAAGCTGCTGAACCAGAACAGAGCTGAGCTGTTATCATTATATTCTTCACAGGTAGTTTGATTTCCTGTAAGCTGAGTAACTCAAGGTAACAAGAAGTTTCTAAACAAACACCTGC
>NC_045685.1:24736782-24757211 GCF_003331165.1 Xiphophorus hellerii
AGAACAAAATGCTTCTACTAAAGTCAAACTGTTTAGTCTGAAGAGAGACTGAATTAAAGAATGATTTCCTTCTGTAACAAGAGAGAAACCACTGATGAGCTGTTTGACTTTGTCTCACCATGAATGAGGAAAATCTGATGAACATGAAAATATTTTTGGAGATGAGTTGTTCATAAAGACAGAACTGAATCTTGAATGCAAACTTTATGTCACATACCTAATATTAGGCATTAGGTTTGTGAAATTTAGTTTGCAGATTAAATGTTACAACCGTTTCAGTGAGGAAGCTTCACTGTAGGAAATTGTTTCCCAGCGTCTGAACAAAGATGTTTGTTATGTTTTTATGATTTTTCCCAACTTGCTCTTTAAAGCACATTCCTATGTGTTTTAGATCTGCGGATTCCAATGACTTCAGTTGAAGCAAAAATGTTACTACCGGAAAACACCTACAGCCTGCAGGCAGAAACATTGAGTCATACAGTGAAAGGATGAAAACCTTAAAACTGAGTCGTAGCTTCAGAACCAGCAGTAGTGGCTGCACAGAAGGAAATGAGTAAAATAATTTTATGTCATGACAAAACTTTAAGAGAGTCTGTAATGTTCAAACATGTTATTTTCCAAAAGCATTTTTATAAAAAGACAACTGAAGGCAAATAAGATCACTGTGTTCACCAGCAGGCAGAAAGAATAGAACTGGTTTCTCTGATGAAATAGTTTATAGTATCTTAATTTATTTTATCTATTTAATTACCCTTTGGGACCATTAAAGTATCTTTGAATTCATATTTGAATCTTTTTTTAATCTGAATCTCATTGAGGTGATTTTTTCAACTGGAAAGCTAATTCAGTTCAAAACTTTAATAAAACAACGACAGGCCTTTTAACCAGTTAGCTATAAAAACACAAACACTTGGTTTTTCCAAAGTGTTTTTCCAAGCCTTTGCAACCTGACAGTCATAACATATTGACTGACATATTTGATGAGCATCAATGATTTTGATGATGTGTCAGTGTTTCAATTATTATAGTCCAAAAGCAGCTCTGAATAGGCTGAAACACTGAACTGAAACAACGATTCAGCTCAGCTCTGACTCCGTCTGTAGCGTCCGACTCCACAGACACCACAGAAGAAAAAGCTCAGAGAATAAAACAAACATCACCAATAAAACACAAAACACAAATAACATGAAGCTACAATAAAGATAAGAAACCAGAACAAAATAAACAAGGTGGTCTGCATGATGACTGCATCAGATTTTAAGATTTTTAATCACAGTTCCTAGTTCAAGATGTCAATGTGATTAATGAGTTCAGGCCTGTGATGCATCAGGGCCCTGATTCAGAGGCTTGCACTTATTGAGGTCACTCCACTTATCAACAATAAGTCTTTGTTCTCCACAAAGCCCTGATCTCAGTCCTCCAGAGATCCTACCAACATGACCTCATGTTTCCTCCAGTAATTTCTGCCTCGTTCTTTAGAAACACCTTGGAGCATTTCAACTTCCTGTCTGCCTGAAAACTCAGATCTGTCTAAACAAAGCTCAGAAACAGAATATCTTCAATAAAATGTTTTGATCCTTTTACTTTCTGACCTTAAAGCAACATTTTAATCCTCCATGTCAGCAATGTTTCATCTTCAGTACTAGTGTAACAATCTGTAGGAAGCTAATATTAACTAGAAAGGGAATATTTAGGATCTGATCTTTTGTTCTTAATTCGATCACTTGGATGATGTGATGGTTTTGAGGAGAGAAAAAACATCAGAATCTGAAGCAAAACAAACCTTAAAGTTCAGCTTCTATTTATAACTGGAGGAGGAAGGAGCAGTTGTACAAAAGTGAAGCCAAACAAAGATAGAAGTGTGAGTTATGACTGCAGGGAGCGTCTGTAACTGTTGCAGACAGAGCAACTCCTTGCAGTCCAGGCAAACAACCAGTTTGTCTCCTGACTTTGACCTGGAAGCAAAATCAGGAAACTTTGTCTTTTTTCTGAATGCTTTCATTTCATTTAGAGAAAAAATACTTCAGTTTGATTCAGTGAAGGTGTAGAAAACATTCTTTGTTACTAGAAGCCTGTAGTTAGGCCTGTCACAATTTATTGTTTTCCTCTTTTCTCTCTTTCTACTAAAAACTGGATGACTAAACTCTTCAGTCTGATGCTTTGGTCTCACCCAGCCTTTTTTTGAAGAACAACTTGTCATGATTTGTGGTTGTGGTTTGTTACAAAACGCAACAGGAAGCAACTGAGTTTGATAGTTTACTTTAGAGCTCAAGAGGTTACAAAGTTCAGGCAGCACAAATGAACAAATGCTTAGGAACTCAAACTCTGGTAGCAACTGGAAAACTTGACAAAACAGCACGACTGTAACAAGGCAGCATTTGTGGGTGGAGTTACAGTGAGGATGAAAGTGGAGGCAGACTAAGGTGGAAGCAGCAGTGGTTTATTCTTCAATCAGAATCAAGAACAAGTCCACAGGTGAAACTGCTGCCTTAAATATTCCCAGCTGTGAAGAACCAAATCACCTTTAAATCTCAGAGGATCTCAATTCACCAACCTCCACCTATTTGAATAAAATACCTTTTACCAAATACAAACATCTCTATTTACTTTTTTATAAATATTTTATGTTTTATCCTTACACCATAAGAACGATTATGAAACACCACAAAAACCCACAAACGATCCCCTCCCCTTTTTTCCATGACCTCATCCAGAACCTGTAAATGGTGTCTGGACCCCTATTGCAGTATTTATCCAAACACCCTGGAGACGACACAGAAAAGACATGTGAGGATCGCTTCTCTGCCTTTTGGCTAAGAGCTGTCCCCTCCTTTGGGTGGTGATAGCGGTAGTCTTTGTGACTTGGCTGTTGCCACTGATTTAGAGGTTCAGTAAATTTTGTCCCTGGTTGAGATATTGACCACTAAGTAGTGGAAAATATCTTTTACCTTTTAAGGTTTGTATTCATTGGTAACTTTTAACTATTTATTGTTTTTAGAAAAGGTTTTAAACCTTTAAACTGGTGGTGCCTCCACCATGGCGGCTAGCCATGCCGGCATGCGGAGGCACCACAGTGTTCGATTCTTATTTAAGGAAAAAGAAGAAGAAAATAGAGTAACGAGATTGGACTTTCAAGAAAACTAATTCAACAGGTACTGAAGTTCCGGCCAGATGACCTGAATTGTATCCTTACCCTGCCTTTCAATAAGGGATATGATGTAAGTTTTTGCTCTGCCGCACTTCTCAAAGAATTTTGGACACGGTTTGAAAATGCTAAGACCCAGTTTTCAGTATTTGACGTTGAGAAACTGACTGACAACTCCCTGAAAACGGTGATTGTCAGGATGTTCAATGAGACTGTCAGTGCTGAAGACATCTGTATGTGGCTGGGTAGATACAGTACTGCACTGTGAGAGGCCAGGCTATGAAGGTGCGGGATGTGGACGGCATCTGGAACTGTGCTTGGCGGGTCCCCATTAAACAATGGGAAGACCCCCAAGGCTTCCAGGGCCTGAAACATCTTCCCTCAATGATAGTCCTGGGGGAGAACAGAGGCTACATTCACTATCAAGGCCAACCCAAACTGTGCCGGAAGTGCAGCGAGCATGGTCATCTGGCCGAAACTTGTGAAAAGGTTTTCTGTGGTAAATTTCGAGAAGTGGGACACACTTTTGATGAATGTACGAACGGGCGGAAATGTAATTTGTGTGGTGGACAGGATCATTTGTTCAGAGACTGTCCAAAATCATTCGCGAACAAACTGAAAAAAGGAAAAGAGACGCTAACGGAAACGGCTAATGAGCAAGTGGACGCAGCTGGGTTGGAAAATTCAAATCTCCCGCCAGGTCCTCTGATTGGAGGAGAGGAGGAGAGGGCGGGAAGCGGGGAGGGGAAGGAAGCCCCCCCCCCCAGACCGAAACATCCAGTGAGTGGGGGGAGATGCTAGCCGAAGGCGGAGCTAGCTCGGCATCTGAGGAAGAACAGACTGACAGCAGCGATGATGCCTCCCTCCCCGACGCCCAGCTGGCTAAGAGGCCGGCATCTGAGTCACCTTCCGACCTTACAACCAAGGTAGGGAAGAGAGGAAGGCTCGAGGAACTCTTCGGTTCTTTCGGAGAGGAATCCAGAGCCTTCCTCGCTGGCTCATCCAATGAGGTCTAGTTCCTAGACTTTGCTCACCAATCAACCCCGGAGGACCCAAACAAGGTGACGGCTTTAGAAAGACGGCCGACACCAAGAGTCCGAAGGGGGAATGGAGCTCCAGCCCGACCTGCACCACCATGTGGGAAGGAGGAGCTCTGTTCACAGGACAGTCTCTGAACCCGCCTTGTTTTAACGACCGCCCGTTTTTTAACATGGTTTGAACTTAGTCTTATCTTGTTTTAATCCTTTAAAATGTCGTACTTGATTTTAGCCATCATACTCATGACTCTCACCTTCTCAACCATTAATGTTAGAAGTGTGAAGTCGCGAGTTAGAGCCCAGAGTGTTTTATCCTTTTTAAGCTCCGTACAGTCAGATGTGTTTTTACTACAAGAATGTTCACTCCCGTTTTTAAAGATTTACACCCGGTGGCAGGACTTGTGGCCACGGCCGTCTATATGGAGCGGCTCCAATGGAAATAAAAATGACGGCGTGGCCATTTTAATAAACAACCCGCACATCTTGGTGGAGGGGAGCACCGTGGTGAGAGAGGGACGAGCACTTTTAGCAAATCTGACTTTTAACGGACAGGATTTTAACCTCCTAAATATTTATGGCTTTAATGACAAACACGACAGGTATGACTTTTTAGAGGAACTGCAGCCCCACATGCTGGGAACAAAACCTTTAATAATTGGGGAGATTTTAATTGTATTTTATCTAGAAAAGACAGGAAAAGAAACAGACAATTAAAAATGATAAAAAGTGATTTTAGAACCCCAGGAGCTTTTAACCTTCCTCTTGCATATGCTTTTATACGGAAATTTTTAGAACATTTTAGACTAGAAGGAGAGGAGAGCAAGATTTTAACAAATCATCGTTTTATTATTTCTGTTGTGCAGGACCGGGAAACAGTGACTCCAGTGTGCGGCCTCCTGTATGGAGATGCCCATACCTTTTGGCGCAACGTGAGCCATCCCGTCCTTCCAAACAGACTCCAGGATGTCATGGATGGTGGCTCATGGGATCCTGCCGGTCAGAGCCGTTATGCACTCCCGCGGCATGTCTGCAACGTCTATCTGCCCCCGACCCGGTTGTGGCGCGCCGGAGTCGGTGAGGCAACTGCTGTGGGAGTGCAGCGCTGCTGTGGACCTGTGGGCGAAAGCCGGGTCCTTGCAATTCCCACACTTGTCAGCAAGGGAGGTCCTTCATGTACAGCTAGTGCTGTACGGGGTGAGCCAGCTGAAAATGACTAAAAAGGACTCCGCTGAGATGTGGCTCACCCCAGCCACCATAAAAAGACACCATTTGGACCTCCAGAAACTTGCTGGTGAGCAGGCGCAGGCAGATGCCCCCCGTGGCTGTGATCCGGATGGCGGCAGAAAAAAGAGAAACATCAAGGGCTGCAGGTGGCGCGCCAAGGACACAGCCACCAAGAAGAATCGCCTGCGCCTCCGTGGATGAAGGAACCGGCGCTCCACGAGTAGAGGTCCAAGCAGCGGCGGCCTGGCCCTACGGGTGAGGCAGGAGGGAAGGAGCTTCAGGGCAGGCTTTCCCATCTGAGCACCAGAATGTCTGGAAGGTCGGGACGGCTCCGGACTTTGGAAGGAGTCACCCCGGTCCTGCTCAACTTTTAACACAGAGAGATTTTGTGTTTTATATTCTTGTTCTTAGCTTCTTTTAGTGTAAACTGATGAATTTGTAAGTTGTTGAAAATTTCTGTATAATTGCAATAATGTAATGTTTTTACATGCTTACAGTAACAATAAAAATTTTCGAAAGAAAAAAAAAAGTGAGTCTCAGCTCCTCCACAATTAACAGTTTATGCACAAACATCGGCTCAAGCTTCACCCACCAGCAGTTGTTTGCTCTGAGTAAATATTATCCTCCCTCCACAGGAAACCACCTCATTTCTCTAAGAGGAGCTGCTGTGCAGAGCCCACAACAAAAGGCTACTTGTGTGGTTGACCAGTTCCAAAGTGTTTGCTGTGTTGAAGAAGCCGAGTAGTAGATAGCAGCCTGAGTGTAACGCACGTTGGATTATGAATGTTGTTCGTGTTTCGAGAAAAAAAAGGAAAGTAAAGGAAATTTACAACAGCATGTCTCGACATCACTTTTGTTCCAGTGTGCAACACATGCTAACTACTAAAAATACTCAATAACACAGTTAAATCTTCTTGTGTCCAAATTGTTATTCATGTGCAAGTTTATGCTTAAAGTGCAGTGCTAAATAAAGTGTTTCTTAATAAAGTGCAAAAAGTGCTTTTAAAGTGCTATACAGTGACTTAAGTAAAGTAGTTCCAGGAATGGACAGGCTGAGTGTAGCCTGTGAACAGAAGGAATGTTTCATACATTCTTTCATTCTGTTTTTATAAAACAGAGTAGGCTGAGTGTCCCCTGTTTTATAAAAAACAGGGGACACCATAGATCTTTGTTTGGTTTCACTTTTGTACAACGGCTCATTCCTCCTCCAGTTATAAAAGCAGAAAGGCTTCAACAGAAAGAATGTTTCTGTAGCTTGTGAAACATTCTGTATGAAAGAAGCAAGGGCGTAGGTTTGGTCTACGTTTTGGTGGGACCTTACAACTTACTGAACTAATCAATGTAGATTTTCGTTTATTTATTTTGTTTTTGTTAAAGAATACATATGTTTCTTTTTTTGTAATTAATATGGCAAAAATTGGTCGGGACTATTTTATATCCCTTGAATATTGGTCGTGACATGTCACGACCGTCCATACCCAAACCTACGCCCATGGAAAGAAGGTTTCATACATTCCTTCATTCTGTTTTCAGAAAATAGATTGAAAGAATGCAACCTTCTTTCTGTTAGAGGCCTTGTCCCTCAGCACCTCCCATGTTTTACTGAGGTGTGAAGATGGCATTTTAACTGAACTTCTGTAATTCTCATTTATTTTTATTCATCTTTAGTTTCATTTGATCTTATTTATTATTAAAAATGGTATGCTCTTTACAATAGTTTCTTAGGATCCATAATCAATGAAATATAATTGTGTGTTTTTATCTCTTTTCTGTCTCATTATTAAACAGAAAATTCAGGATTTTTTTTTGTTTGCCTCCTTTGTTTGTTACAGATGTATGAAGCTGTCTGAGTTTTAGTTTTATTTTAAAATATATATTATTTTATAACTCTTGAGATAATCCCATAGACTTATAACTCTGCTATAGTGATGGAAAGTTTGACTCTTTTCAGAGAGACGGATTTTGTCCCACGGCTCCCAAATGGCTCTTAATTTATTATCAACTGGAGACACAATTTGCTCAACTTAGCAAATATGAATGTTTTCTATATTATAATTCTTCTGCTGTGTCCATCTTGATCTTAATCTTAATGTCAGCCTGGAGGATTTGACCAACTTCATCTGTCAAACTGTGTTTCTGAACACAGGTTTGTGTTGAAAGTGTTTGTTTGACTGCATGGTTTGAAACCATGTGTCATATTTCTGCTGGGAGTGAGCAGTTCTCTTTTATTTCTTCATGGAGCAGCTGGTTCCTGCCCGGTTCACCTTCCCATTGTCAGCTTGATGTTTGGTGATTAGTTCGATTGATAGTTAGATTACCTTTCTTCACATTCTTGTCCTCAGAACTGAAAACATTTTGGTTTTGAAAACATTTTCCCAACATGAACATCACTAGTCCTGCAGACTTTTTGCTGCAACTGATAAAGTTTCAGTTCTTCCTCTTACTAACAGCTCCTGCCTCAAAAAACAAGCTAGTCTCTAATTTGTATCATTTAGACTCATAAAGCTGACATTTCAATGATCACCTACCTAATTTTATTACAGTTACATAAAATAATTACATATTATTTTATCTGTAATACATTAAATAATCATTAGATTCTTTAATGTATTTGTTCTCTGATGAATGTGAGGCTGAAGTCTTGCACTAATTCTGTCTGTTTTTCCTTGAAGTATTGAAATGATGAGGATTGTTTTCTTTTGTACAAATATAATCACTAAATCAAACTGTAACCTCTGACTTGTTGGATCAGGAATGCTAACTGATTAAGTGTTAAATAAAAAGTCAAATGAATTAGGATTTTTTTTCCATGATTCCGTCTAAAAGTTAAAGGAAACTAAGATCATCAGAAGGGCTTGAATGTAAAGTTTCTGTTTCTGCTCCTTTATCTAGAAATAATGAACTTTTATGGTTTAATTTTCTGTTCATTTGTCTGTTTTTCTCTCCGTCACCATGAAAACTTCCAGCCTTCACTGACAAGCAATAAAAATGTTTCTGTTGTTTAATGATTAATTACAAGATTTCACTCTCCTGGTTACAAACTTTTATTTTTGGAAGAAATATTAGCTTTTTTTTCATATTTTAAATGTTTTTGGTACAGTTGGTGCCTTTAGTAAATGAAATATGTCACTTTGGCCGCTATATAAGTTTATGTGATAACTGTTACCACATAACTGCATGAAAGCTATAAAGAAAAACTGTAAATATGTTCAGCCTTTGTAGGCAGGAAATGTTTAACAAATGCCTGCAGTAAGACACGGTCAGCATGAGCTGGTTTCCTGTTTAAGAGCCGTTTGTTTGCAGTAAACATCATCCAATGGTAATGTGAGGTGTGGCTTTAAGCTTTGGGAACTGAAAGCTGATTCTGTCTCTGCGTTAGAAGCTTCAGCTCCAAGCGAGGTGAGTCTCTGTTTTTTCCTCTGTGAAATTTACATAATATATAAATATTATGTTATAAATAACTTTTAGCACTGTGTAGATTTTTAACTTCAGGTTTAACATTTCATGTATTTTTCGATAGAAGAAAAAACATCTGCTTCTAATCAGCCTGATCAGTTCCAGGAAATGAGGAATAAAATTATGTTGGTAAATTATATCTTATTAAAACTTTTTTCTAATTCACACGTCGATATAAAATGAAGTAAAGTCACCTCAATTTAGCAAAAACTCTTTCAGTCACATATCAGATTATCGTTTGTTTGTAAAGAGAATGAAGTCAAACTGGATTTAATGCCTGGTGACTCTGTTGCTGCTGTTGGTTCCTACGGTTACATGTCTGAAAAAATGGAGCGATCTACCTAATGGGTGGTGTGACCAATGAGGAAGTTCTTTGTCCTTCCCCCTCTTGCCTTATAAATGCCCGTCTAAATGTCTCGGTCGCTCATTTTTAATCCTGTAAGAGATGGACGCTTTCTTGTTTTTCATGGTTCTTTGCTTTACATTGGGATCTGCATTAACAGATACAGGTTAGTCTCTATTGTCATTTGCTTCAGATATATTGTTATTGCTAAGAATGTATGAAATTATTTACTGAATGAAACTAAAAATACTGAATAAAATTCTGGTTAAATGAAATAATATTTCTGAAGTTATCATGCTTGTTCAGGTGTTCAGTTGTCTAGTTGAAAAACAGAGTCGGTTTTCTGCTAAGTTAACGCAGCGCTGAGAATAGTTACAGCAGAAAAGTTAAGAGTTTTTATGAGGTTTATTAGAAGAGAATGAATGAATGATTGTGGTAAAACGTGAAGCCAGATGGGTAATAGGGTCGAGTTCTGCTAAAAAGAAAAGAAAACAAAAAAGATTATGTAAGAAAACATTGTAAGTGAGAATTTAGTCTCGAAAGGTTTAAGAGTTACAGTGAAAGTGATTATGTTGATTATATTTTTCTACTTTGTTTAGAATATGACATGTGGAGCCTTGAGCACCATTACATGTGAAAGGTTATTTGATTTGTTTTTACTTTTGAAAGTGTGTGTGCATGGATGTGTATGATTTGCTATTTGATTTGTAAGTAAATCATATATATTAGTTTATTAGTAAATAAAGTAAGCTGACCGAATCTAAAACTGATTGATAGCAATAAGTTGTCTGGAGATTTTTACAGTTTAGTGGCTCTGCAGACTGATCAGGATGTGGGTTTTTGTTTGTATTTATTGGTTTCTTTAGTCTCTGTGTTGTGTGTCAGAAACCCTGATTGGTTTCAACTCATTAATCCATCCTGTATTTAACCTCATCTGTGTCTCCTGCTCCCTGCTATAGAGCCTCGTCTTTGTCGTGTCCAAACACCAAAACACTTCATGAAGCTGCATGAGATTTATAAAGAAAATATGTTTATTGGGCCATTTTGTGTTAATAGTATAACCCCCAATTCTAATAAAGTTTGGATATTGCATAAGTCATAAATAAAATAAAAATATGATGATTCTCTAATCTTTTTAAACCTATATTCAAAGGAAAACACAATAAAGAGAAGACATTTGATGTTCCAACAGATAAACTTTGTTGTGTTTTTGCAGATAATCTCATTTTGAATTTGATTCCTGGAACACGATCCAAAAAATTTTAGGACAGGGCAAGAAAAGACTGGAAAGTTTAGGAATGATGAGAAAACATTTGTTAGTGTCACGACTGGGTATAAAGGGATATTCCCCCAAATAGTCAGTTGTTAACATTTAAGGTGGGGCGAGGTTCATAACTTTGTGAAGAGCTGCATGAGCAAATCTTCCCACTGTTTAGGAACAATATTTCTCCATGTAAATTAGCAAGAATTTAGGGATTCTATCATCTGCAGTTCATAATATTATCAAAAAGATTCAGAGAATCTGGAGAAATCTCTGCAAGTAAACAGCAAAGCTGCAAAGCAACACTGAATACTCTTGACCTTCAACCCCTTAGGCAGCACTGCAATAAAAACAGACATCACTCTGTAACAAATATTACCATATAATTGCTTTACTTCATCTGTACAGAAGAAAGGCTCATTTGCATTTTAGTATCTGCTAATTACAGGATCATCTCCACAGACTACCTCACTCTGCAGCGCCTCATTGGCTGACGGGCTGAGGTAACTGTCTGTTGGTCTGAATTCAGTCTGTTTTCTCTGACTGAGAGAACAAACTTCTGACTTGATTTGTTCTCCAGAGGAGGAAAAGGACTGTCTTATTTTAGTGACATCTCTGCTTAGTCCAGACAGACAATGCTAAGCTGCATTTTCCCGTTACAACAACACGGCTTCATCATAAAAGAATCCAGGTACCAGACTGGCCTGTCTGCAGTCCAGACCTGCACATGTTTGGCACATTATGAAGAGCAAAATGCAATAATGGAAACCTCAGACAGTTATCAACTGAAGCTGAGCATCAAGCAAGAATGGAAAATATCTCCACCTGAAGACTGTCAGTCTCAAACCTCAGTTTGAGGAAACTAATGACAGTTTCCTCAACTCTGTTGACAGGAAGTAGAAACTCAAGCAGAAACAGTTTAACTCTACATGTCAGCCTTGTGTTTGTGTTCATTCATTATGATGATTAAAATATATTAAATCATAAAAGGATTAAACCAACAGAAAAGTTTGAATAACTGAATAAAATACATTCATCAACAAATAACAAGAATCCTTGTTAGATCATTTGAAGCAGATTATTTCTGATTCTAACAACATTTCTTGTTTAAAGGTCCAGATCTGTTGTTCCAGTCCAGGTCAGAGTCCAGTGTCTCTCCTTGGTCTCTGCTGCTGCTGTGGAAGCGGACCGCTTCACTTTGACCTCTGACCTTTCTGCTCTGTTTTCTCTGTCCTGTAGTTCATAAAAACATCTCAGCTGTTCCTGGACAGAGCGTCTCTCTGCCATGCCGACTCCCCAACAACAAACCTGTTGTGTTTGTGAAGTGGACCCGACCGGACCTGGAACCAGAAGATGTCCTCCTGTTCAGAGATGAGCAGCCTGACCCAGAGAACCAGCATCCATCTTTTAGGAACCGGGTGGAGCTGCAGGATAGACGGATGAAGGACGGAGACGTGTCTTTGCTTCTGAGCAACGTGACGACCAGCGACTCGGGAAAATACGAGTGTCGAGTTTTCCAGAGAGAAGCAACCGGCAGGAAGAGACGCGCTTTGACCTCTGACCCATCTGGATCGTCTTCCTGGATGTAGCGCCTCCTCCAGGTGAGTTTTCATGGTTTCTATATTCCAGTGAAAGAAGGAAGCTGCATAAAGTGTTTTAATGTTCAGATCAGTGAATCTTCTTAAAGGTGAAAATGTCTTTAGAGTCTCTGTGGGGGCTGTGGCTAATCTAAGGGGGAATATCCCTTTAAGGCCAGATGTGGGTTCTGGTTCTGCAGTGAACCTGTCAGACCAGATGTTTGTTTTCTAAAGCTGCTGCAGAAAGCAGCTGGTCTGAGAGCAGCAGATGAAGAGAAATGGATTCTGACCTTCAGCTCTGATTCTGTTTTACAGAAAACGAGGAGGAAAGAAAAGAAGATGGAAGCAGAAAACAAACATGTTGGACTGATTATTGGAGCCGTTCTGATTATTGTAGCCATTTTTATGGCTGCACTGATTAATGGTTTGATTCATCGTCTTTATGTTATTTAAACAAAAGAAGAGGAAGCAGAAGATGAACAGATCACCAAACTCACAGTGAGGGTTATGGACGGTTCTAGTTCAGATCCCCAACCTTGATCCTCAGAGCTCAACATCCTCCATGACTTGAATGTGACTTTGCTCTAACAACTTGATTGCAATGATTGCATCAGCTCCTCTGCAGGCCATCAGGTTCTGCTGAGGAGTTTTAATCATTGAATCATTTATGTGGCTACAGGGAAAGTCCTAAAGCCTGCAGGACTTTGGGCTCTGAGGACCAGGGTTGGGATCACTGCTCCAGTTGACCCAAGATTGGTTTCTTCAGCTGTTACAGTCGATATCTTGATGCAGTGAAAGTGAAATTTTGAACAAATTAATTTAAAGAAGCAGGAACACATTTATTAAACATGTATGCACAAAAAACAGTTTTGCAGCTTAAGAATAAATAATTTTAGCTCCTGAATTTGTTCAAAAAGGAGTGAGAAGAAATTTACACTGTTTTTATTCTTCAATATAAAACATGTATGTATGATCTAAGAATAATATATCCCATTTTGTTTTATTTATTTCCTCAATAACTATTTAAAAATAGTTATATATTTATATAACTTATCAGAAAAAGTGCCAACTAAACAAAAGTAAAGTGACCAATAAGATTTAAGCTTTGGGTGCTCACCCTCATGCTTCTACGTAGCGCATCTTGTGCTGTTGTGATGTTTTTTCACAAAAGATCTTTTTTTTTTCTCCACAATTTTGTTAATAGTAAATAAAGTTAAATAATAAAAAATCCAGAAATGACTCTTTTCTTTATCACTTAAAGGAAAATCCCAAGGTTTACAGAGTTTGTTCAGCCGTACAGCTGCAGGCGCTGCTGCCCTCCGATAAAATCCTGCAGGCGTCTGTGCAGTTCTGAACTTTAATCGTAGGAAAGAGTTTTACACATAAAGCAATTTATTTTAAACGTTTTTATCATTTCCTTTTTTCAAACTCTAATATAAACAAATGTTATTACTTCATTGTAAAAAGATTAAATTAAATTAAATAATCTCTAATGACAATGGCTATTTTTAGAACTTGCTCCGAGGGCGACTGACAATGTCCCCTCGGGCGACCGGGGGCCGCGGACCCCGTGTTGGTGACCCCTGTTTTACAGTGCAGACACAGAGCCACGCTGGGCAGCGTGTTTCAGATGGAAATGCCAGACATAATTCTTGGTTCACACAGATAAATCCTTCTCACTGCTCACTCAACGCTCCTCTTCAAGCACAACTACATGTTATACCTGCAGTTCACATAGAGCTGCACAGCAGAGCAACACGGTGGGGTTTAATCTGGACTCCTACCTCGATGTAGGAGGTCAGGGGGCTTATAATGCGCTGGGGGAAACCCTGGATATATGTACAAACATCAATGACTCCTGGATTTCTGGGCTTCTCACCCTTTCTCTAAGGGAGCCCAGAGACCCTGCGGAGAAAACCCCTCCAGGATAACAAGGCAGTTCCCAGGAGGGGCACTCTCCAGTACCCCCTCCAAGGACTTAAAAAGGCTGGGTAAACAGTCAGAACCCAACCCAAACCCGTAGGTAGAGGGAGAGGCTGTCCTCTTGTTCCCCCCAACGTACAGGCACCAAGACGGGAGGGCAACAAGTCAGCCCACTCCTGCCCAGCGCCTCTCACAAGGGGCAACTCCAGGGTGGGAGAACATCCAACCGTTTTCAAGCAGACTGGCTCCAGAACCAGAGCCATGCACTGCAGTGAGTCCGAAGAGTTTTTGCGGCGCTAGTGGCTCGTATTTTTGTGACAGCAGGCAGACAGGAAGGAGGGCGAGGAGAGGGGGGAAGACATGCGGCAAGGTCGTCGAACCCTCAACGTCTGTTTCCAGGACTAAGGCCTCCAAACGTGCTGCGTGCTAACCCCCTGCGCCACCACAGCATGCCCCGAGTCCGACTATTTCTAGCTGGAACCCATGGGCCTCTTTTCGGCTGAGCCTGGCCGGGCTCTGGGGTTAAAGCCCGGCCACCAGGGGCTCCCCAACGTGCCCCGCCCCCAGGCCCTGGCTCCAGGGTGGGACCTCATGTACGGGCGAGCAGAACCACTGTTTCCAATGGTCGTTTTCATCATAAGGGATCTTGGGCTGCACTTGGTCTGGTTCCTCACCTTGGACCTGTCTGCATTGGGTGGCCCAACCAGAGGCATGAAGCCCCGACAGCAAGACTCCTAGGATCACTGGGACACTCAACCCCCCCACCACGATAAGGTGGCAGCCCATGGAGGGGACGTGTAATGTGTGTGTGTGTGTGTGGTGTGGTGTGTGTGTGTGGGGTGGTGTGTGTGTGTGGTGTGTGTAAATATGAAGTAACCTGTTAATTATGTAAGACAGAGAAAATGAGAAGAAAGAGAGAGGAAGAAAGTTGTTTTTAAGATGAGGAAACAAACTCAATGTGGTGGGAAGCAAATTCTGACCTTTGGTCCAGTTGTGAGGTGAAATGTATCTTTTTAGTTTAAAAAAAAAAAAAAGATTTTTAGGCTCTAATAAAGTTTTTTTAGGCCAACAGCCTGGAAAACATTTGAGTTTCTAAAAACAGTGTTTGAATAATAATGAGTAAATATGCACTGAGATATTTGCTAATGTTTTTGTGATTCTGGACATTTTAAAGAAGAAGCAGACTGAAATTACTGCCAGCTGCAGCTGGACGGGTCAGCAGCAACAGAACCAGGATTTATGGAACACTAAATATTTCCGTCATTGGAGCTGTAAGTCATCCTCTATTGATCCTCATCATTTTCTTTAGGATTTTACATCAGAAAAAAGCAAAACGCTGCAGGAATAGAAACTTTAAATATAAATGATTAAAAATGACAAATATTTTACTGAACCTACCAGAGATGCTGAGTCGACACCTTGCAGAGTGGAAGCCATCTTGGATCTGATGGAGGACTGGTTCTCTGTGGTCATTTCTTTATTCAATCATTTAACAAGAACATTATCGTACAGAAACGTGAAGAAACATTCAAACATCTGGGAAACTTCCTGACCTCACCTCGTTTAGTTTAGAAAAGTTATCAGGAAAACTTCACATGAAGTCAAATAATTTTACAGTAAATTCATAAATATTCATGAATAAACATTGTAGGAAGAGCAGATGATAATGACAATGAGCATCAAAACATTAAAACATAACAGTACAGGACTTTGAATCTTTTAAAAAGATTGGAAACAAGAATTTAATTATCTTTAAATACAGAAATGAATAAAAATCATTTTTTCCGTCATTAAATGTTGTTATTGCAAAGTTGAGCCCAAATTTATTCTTTAGGTTTAAAGTTCATCATTTCATTGACTATTAACTCTAACTTAATTAGAAATAATTATCTTGGAAACATTTATACATATATAATATTATTTCTAAAGTTACGTCAAAGTGAACTACAAAACTACAGCAACAGGGAAAAATAAAACCAGTGGGGAAGTTTTAGCTTTAAACAACAACAACATGTTTACAGACTTAGTAATAATGAGCAGAAAAGATTCAACAGCAGCTGTAAAGCACGGTGGTGGAGGGAGTAATGATGTGGGATTGTTTTGCTGTCAGGACTGGAGATCATGATCTCTCCTGTTTACCAAAGTAGAATCCAAAATGAGTTCAGGATCCATCAGCTGCTTCCTGAAGCTTCAGAGTTAAACAACTGAATTAAAGTTCATCATCAGCCGATTCACTAAAGATTTCTGGATCCATGTTTGATCAGTAAAACTATGATTGCTGCTGCTGTCAGTCCCAGTAAAACATAAAGGCCGACCCGTCCTCGACTGTCTGACGCTGAATCTTCTTTATGATGATGGAAAATTCCAGAAGAAGCTGGAAAGAACCAAAAGATAAAAACTGATTTTGTGCCTCATTAGAGACGTTTGGTCAGAGAAACTGATGTTTGCTTTATATTGACTTTGGCTTTAAATTTTAGAGAAACCAACAGACAGACAAGATGCCGTGAAAACACAATAAACATAAAAACATGTTAACAGAAATTAAAAGAGAAAATACTTCGGAACAAAACGACACAAGAGCAACAAATTCTTAGCTGATTAACAGAAAAACTTGAAAGTTTTTTTGAAGCTCAAACTCACCAGTAACGTTGAGTCGACATCTTCCAGAGTTGAATCCATAATGAGTTTCCACGTCACACAGATACAGACCAGAGTCTTCAGTCCTCAGTCTGGACACATTTAGTCTGATTCGTCCTTCTCTGAGGACGTCTTTGTCACTCTGGACTCGTCCTGAAAACTGTTCATCCTGAGACTTTGAAATCTCAACACCTTCATGGACCTGATAGAGAACTAAAACTCCATGATCAGTGTTTGCTTCACAGTAGATGAACAGATTCTTCCAGGTTCCCTGAGTCTTGGTGCTGAAGGTCCACTCCAGAGTGATGCTGTGGTTCTCCTCTGCCTGATAGCTGCTCTGTGTCACATTCACTACAAATGTTGCTGCTGAGGAGACAGAGAGGGAAAGAGAGGAGCAGACACACTGAGAACTGGAACATGGGAGTCTTTCAGCTCCATGTAGAGAGCTTTCTGTCACAAAGACAAGATGGAGACTGACCACAGAGACATGAGCTGAGGATGAGGAGCAGCAGGATCCTGGAGATTATCTTCATCCTGAGAGAGGAAGAGGAGGAGAGGCAGCAGAACATCAGGAACATCATCACTAACAATACAAGGAACAACTGGACTCATAACAGTGAATTATGGATTTCCTTCTTGCAATCTAAAATATTCCCACATGTTAAATCAAATAAACTTTCACTGAGTTTCACATGATAAATAATCTGCATCAAACTCTTCTGGTATCTCGTCTGTTTAATCTCTAATTTACTGAATTAGTTCAGTCAGGATATCAGATGTTTGTCACCAACATTTCCTGCTGATGGGAAAAAGAAAAACAAAGTGAAGCAGAGAAATGGCTCCACCTGCTGGAGAACTAGAAGAACTACAGCTCCTCACCAGTATTTACATTTAACCTGCATTTCTGACCATTTATGACGAGCAGCTTAAATTCATTATTCAAACTTTACTGAGATAAAGTGTTGATCATATTTGTGTGGACTCTTAGTGTTTATACTTTTAAAACTAAAGGAGACAGAAAATCAGCTGATTTACCTTTAAGTTGTGACTGAAATTTGAATCCTGTGGAGGAAAAACAGGTTTAAGGCTTTTATTCTGACAGAATGACACGACTTTCACATTAAACGGTTGATGGACTAAGATTAGTTTTCAACTCACATTTGATCAAATTAAACATATTTATCTGATCTGTTGAGATTTTAAGTCCAAACATCTTCAAAATTCAGAGATCTCTGGATTAAATCAATGAGATTAGACTAAATATTAATTTATTTTTTATTAATTGGTCCAGCACTTGAACATTTTACAATTCAAGAATGAAACAGGAATGAAAATAATTTGTTGTAGATTAAAATCACTTTGATTCCACTGATTTATTGATCTGTTCTCAGATACATTAACATTTATTACTTATGTTATTGTCTTAGTTAACAGGCAAATTTACAAAAATATCAATATAACTATTGATAACTAGTAACTATTGACTGAACTGAAGTCTAAACAAATGTAAACCAAACTAATATATACTTACTTATCTGGTTGGATTGTTTCCATTGTTTCTCAGAGTTTGTAGAGCCGTTCTCTTGTTGTATGATCCATGTTGCAATGTGAAGAAATGACTGAAAACACTCTGCTGCTCTTCAGTTTCAGTTCCTGAAATGGCAGAGTGCAGTTTGCTTTCCGATTCATGAATATCCAGCATGTAACATAAACTCACCACTAGTTCCCTCATCTCTCCATCATGTAGTGTTGACGAGTGTTTAACTTGTTAAAGTGAAACCTGAGTTTTATCTAATTTTTTAGAAATTCTCTGATCATTGAAAACTGAATCTGGATTCTGATTAGAATCAGTTTGATTCACTTCAGTTCAATAAAATCTATTCCAGATGTTTATAGATCTAGAATCAGTAGATCTGCTGCTATAAACCAGATGTTTGCTCTAGTTGTTGTTTCATTTAACAAATATTAAATGAGACAGGTTCTTATTTTATTTTTTCTATTATCAGTGGCATCCAGAGTTAAATCATCCATATATGTGATGAATTTGATCTCTCTGACATTATAACCAGGAGAGGTTAATTATTTGCTTTTAAATTTGATCCTGAAGAGCATGCTGAAGGCAATATGACAAAAAAAGAAGCAATCTTATCTAAATTCTGATTCTACATTAAAGGCTTGTGAATCTACAATCTACAGATGAAACACTGATCATGAGGCAAAACTTCAACTAATCTCTTCACCACAGGGTAGTTTTGTTCCCAATGTCATTAAGTGAGTAAACAAAGTCATGCTACATAAAGAGAACTCAGCTCTGACTGACTTTACCAGGAACCTCATCAAAGAAGAAGTGTAACTATCATATTCATCACTTCTCTTTTTGAAATTCCCTTTGTGTAAGAAAATTCCTTTACTGAAACTGTTTTCCTGTCAGACTGACTCTGGTTCTGAATGTGGTTCTGGTAGAGATCAGAGTCTCTGGGTCGTCAGGAGGAAGCAGAACAGAACCTGATTCTATCAGACTGTTGGACTTTAGATGACAGGAGAACAGATCCGTCCGTCTGTCTGTTCATCGTCTGTTTCTGTCGTTTCCTCCTTCAGTCTCTCCTCTGTCAGGATTTCAGTTTGGTTTCATGTTGTTGTTGATCTGCTGTCACTAAAACCAGCTGGTTTAAATATCAGAGGATTCAATCTTCACATCACAACTAATCAGAGAAAGTTTTCATTTCTTTGGAGGTTTTGGATGATAATATTCACCCAAACAGCAACTGGGACCTGATGGGACTTGTTGTCTTTTAATAATCAACAGGCAATAATAATATAATAATCAGGTTTTGCCTGATTGGAGGAAATCAGGCAAAATGACAGTTTCTGAGTTTTAGGATTCAAAATGTTTAGTAGAGACAAAGAGAAGAGAAAAACTCATGAAAAGATCCTTGATGATGTTGTGAATTCAGACTGTTAAGGAGGAAGGAGTTTCATTCCAGACCTTCTGATTCTCTCAACCTGACCAGAGAGAAACTTCTGGACCAGCAGCAGCAGCAGCAGCAGCAGCAGCAGCAGCAGCAGCAGCAGCAGCAGCAGCAGCAGCAGCAGGTTGCCAGTGATTTCTATTGTACCAACATGTCAGGGTTTCTGTACTATTGAACTATTTAGATAGAATAAACAATATATTCCCCTTCTATATTGCTATTATCTACTGTGGAGGTGAAATTTATACCACAACCCAGAACAAGCAGGAAACTCCATAAAGTTTCTAAATTCATAAATGAGCTGAAATAAACAAGCATCCATCTCAGATCTTATGCAGGAGAAACAAAACTGATCCTAGTTAACCTGTGCATCGCTTTTAAATTGTTTTGTATTTGTTCTAATCTTAATTAAATTATGTATTAATTAGTTTTACTTTTGTGTCACCAGGTTGTTGTGTTGCAGACTTCTGCCCAGGTCCCTCTTGAAAATCAGATCTAGATCTCAACGGGGTTTACCTGGTTAAATAAAAAAATATAAAATATATTGTTGACCAAACAACCAACACTCACACTGAAGTGTCACCATGTCAGAGCAGGAAGAGGAAGTGAAGGAGCCTCCTTTTATCCTCACAGCGCCCCTGCTGGCTGGTAATGGAAGCACAGGTGATCTCTAAAAACTCATAGAACAGTTTTTAGTTTTTGTAGGAACCATTTGTCCTTTCTTGTTTTTATCGCCACCAGGGGGCGTATTTCATTTTGAGTTCTGAGTGTCTGATGGGGGATGGGGTTATTTAAGGTCAACCATGATTCTGCTCAGGTGTTGTTAATGGGAAGAGGCAACAGTTTTCTGCTGTGTT